>NC_059201.1:5835519-5983019 GCF_020615455.1 Coregonus clupeaformis
GCAATAAAAATCAAAAACCAAAGAACATAATTATTTTCACAACGTCGAGGTGTGAGACAAGGCTGCAGTTTGAGTCCAAATCTTTTCAACATTTATATCAATGAGTTAGCAGACATGTTAGACCATTCTCCAGCCCCAGGACTCACACTATTTGACACAAAGGTAAAATACCTGCTATATGCTGATGACTTGGTACTTCTATCACCAACCAAAGAAGGTCTTCAACAGAACCTTAACATTCTAGAGCAATATTGCAATAATTGGGCCCTGGCAGTAAATTTAAAAAAAAACTAAAATCATGATTTTCCCAAAAAAAAAAACTGATGTCAGAAACACAAATATAAATTCACCCTGAACAACACCATAATTGAACACACTAAAAATTACACATACCTTGGTCTGACCATATCTGCATCGGGAAACTTTAATATGGCAGTGAATGCACTCAAAGAAAAAGCCCGCAGAGCATTGTATGCAATAAAAATGAAATTATTCAAAATCAATATCCCAATTAGAATTTGGACCAAAATATTTGACAGTGTAATCCTACCAATAGCTCTTTACGGAAGTGAGGTTTGGGGGCCACTCAATAAACTGGACTTTAAAATATGGGACAAACATCCAATTGAAGCCCTACATGCAGAATTCTGTCGGAAAATTCTACAAGTCCAGAGAAATACACCAACTAATGCATGTAGGGCAGAATTGGGCCGCTTTCAGTAGTAATGAAAATACAGAAAAGATCATTAAAATTTTGGCTACATCTAAATTCAAGTCCAAATTCAAGTCTGCAATTTAAAGCACTTCAAACCCAAGAGCTGAGCCCAGAAACGAGCCCTCTCAGTCAGCTGGTGTTGGACCTAACCAACCAAGCTGACACCAGCACTGCTTCAAAAGAAAGAATTCCAATGAACAAAATCATGAACCAATCAAAGGACTCATATTTACAACATTGGAAAAACGAAACAAAATCCCAACGCCGACTAAATTGCTATCTGACCCTAAACAGAGAATATGAATTGGCTGATTATCTCTACTCTGTCAGAGATACGAAGCAGAGACAGATCCTTACCAAGTACAGGCTGAGTGACCATCAATTGGCAATAGAAACCGGCAGACATAAAAAGACATGGCTACCCAAAGAGTAGCGTGTATGTGGTCACTGCACGACAGGGGAGGTAGAAACAGAAATGCACTTTCTCCTTTACTGTGATAAATATTCCTCACAAAGATATTCATTATTCACAGAAATGACTAGATTTATTCCAAATTTTAACTTATTAAACCCAGAGGAAAAACTACAAATACTCATGGGCAAAGGAGCAATGGCTCCTCTTGCAGCCAAATATGTATTTGCCTGCCATAGCCTGAGGGACACTGAATAATAACATCTGCATAGTAAATAGTAACGTACTTATTATTATTGTTATTGCTATTATTGTTATTACCATTATTATTGTTGTTTATCATTCCAAATAGTAGTGGTATGGGTGGTAATGGGAATGATGGCAGATCAATGATGGTGGTGGTAGTAGTGGTAGTAATGATGATGGTAGTTGTAGTACTGATATAATGGTGAAGATGACCGTTATTTAGTTATAAGTTAGTTATAGTTTCATTTTCCATATTTAGATTTGTATATTTATTATATTTCTACTATTGACTGTTACCATTTTATTGTTGTTATTTATTTATTATTATTTACTACCATTTTTTATTATTATTTGTTATTCTTAATTATTTTATTACAATGTATATTGTATACATTGTTGCTTTGGCAATATTGACGCAATGTTCTTCATGCCAATAAAGCAGCTTGAATTGAATTGAGAGACAGAGAGAGAGAGGGAGAGAGGGAGAGACAGAGAGAGAGAGAGACAGACAGACACACAGAGAGAGAGAGAGACAGAGAGACAGAGAGAGAGAGACAGAGACAGAGAGAGAGAGAGAGACAGAGATGGAGAGAGAGAGACAGAGGGAGAGAGAGAGAGAGAGAGAGAGAGAGAGAGAGAGGGGGAGAGAGAGAGAGAAAGAGAGAGAGAGAGGGGGGAGAGAGGGAGACAGAGAGGGGGAGACAGAGAGAGAGACAGAGAGGGGGAGACAGAGAGAGAGACAGAGAGAGACGGAGAGAGAGAGAGAGACAGAGAGACAGAGAGAGAGAGAGAGAGACAGAGAGAGAGAGAGAGAGACAGAGACAGAGAGAGAGACAGAGCGAGCGAGAGAGACAGAGACAGAAAGAGAGAGAGACAGAGAGAGAGACAGAGAGACAGAGAGAGAGAGAGAGAGACAGAGAGAGAGACAGAGAGAGAGACAGAGAGAGAGACAGAGAGAGAGAGACAGAGAGACAGAGAGAGAGAGAGAGAGAGACAGAGAGAGAGAGAGAGAGACAGAGAGAGAGAGAGAGAGAGAGAGAGAGAGAGAGAGAAGACATAATGAGTGTAATATTTACTGTTCAGCCAAAGTAGTGAAGATTAGATGCGTCATCTGTCACATGATCTCATTCCTGTCACATGATCTCAGTATATCCATCAGACGTGTTGCTGTGCGTTTTGTTGCTGTGCGTTTTTGCTGCCAACTTTACTTTATTTTGCTAGCTGACAACTTTATGTTTTTGTTTTTTTTGTTTTTTTTTTAATTACCGTTTATATTTTTAGTTTTTCCATCGCAACTTTTTTCCCTCATTCAACTTTTTCACTCCGGACGCTTTATCTGGACATGGTTCGTCAACATCTTCAACAGCCGAAGCTAAGTAGTAACATTAACATGATGTCTTCTAATTGCAGTCGCTGTACTCATAATATACAGGAGAACGATCGCCTTACGGCGAGAATAGCTGTGCTACAAGCCCAGCTTCAGACGCAATCGTTAGGCAAGGGTAATTTCAGTGTAGGAAAGGAAGAAACAGCGTCTGTGCCACCAGTAAGTACAGATAGTAACGTTAGTATAAATCCCCCCGCACAGTCCCCGCAGCCGGACAACTTTCTCATGGCTTCTGGAGGGAAATACTGTTGGAATGCTCAACCGGTGTCGCTCATTCAGCCGACAGAAACTTTCAACCGGTTTTCCCCATTATGTAGCGAGTCGGAGTCTGAGTCTGAGTCTTCTCTTGTCTCTACTCCTCCCGTTACGGGGTCTGAGACGCCGAAGGCTCCCACCATTAGCTCTGACAAATTGAAAACCCTAGTCATTGGCGACTCCATTACCCGCAGTATTAGACTTAAAACGAATCACCCAGCGATCATACACTGTTTACCAGGGGGCAGGGCTACCGACGTTAAGGCTAATCTAAAGATGGTGCTGGCTAAAGCTAAAACTGGCGAGTGTAGAGTATAGAGATATTGTTATCCACGTCGGCACCAACGATGTTAGGATGAAACAGTCAGAGGTCACCAAGTGCAACATAGCTTCAGCGTGTAAATCAGCTAGAAAGATGTGTCGGCATCGAGTAATTGTCTCTGGCCCCCTCCCAGTTAGGGGGAGTGACGAGCTCTACAGCAGAGTCTCAGCACTCAATCGCTGGTTGAAAACTGTTTTCTGCCCCTCCCAAAAGATAGAATTTGTAGATAATTGGCCCTCTTTCTGGGACTCACCCACAAACAGGACCAAGCCTGACCTGCTGAGGAGTGACGGACTCCATCCTAGCTGGAGGGGTGCTCTCATCTTATCTACCAACATAGATAGGGCTCTAACTCCTCTAGCCCCACAGTGAAATAGGGTGCAGGCCAGGCAGCAGGCTGTTAGCCAACCTGCCAGCTTAGTGGAGTCTGCCAATAGCACAGTCAGTGTAGTCAGCTCAGCCATACCCATTGAGACTGTGTCTGTGCCTCGACCTAGGTTGGGCAAAACTAAACATGGCGGTGTTCGCCTTAGCAATCTTATTAGGATAAAGACCTCCTCCATTCCTGCCATTATTGAAAGAGATCGTGATACCTCACATCTCAAAATAGGGTTACTTAATGTTAGATCCCTCACTTCAAAGGCAGTCATAGTCAATGAACTAATCACTGATCATAATCTTGATGTGATTGGCCTGACTGAAACATGGCTTAAGCCTGATGAATTTACTGTGTTAAATGAGGCCTCACCTCCTGGTTACACTAGTGACCATATTCCCCGTGCATCCCGCAAAGGCGGAGGTGTTGCTAACATTTACGATAGCAAATTTCAATTTACAAAAAAAAATGGCGTTTTTCGTCTTTTGAGCTTCTAGTCATGAAATCTATGCAGCCTACTCAATCACTTTTTATAGCTACTGTTTACAGGCCTCCTGGGCCATATACAGCGTTCCTCTCTGAGTTTCCTGAATTCCTATCAGACCTTGTAGTCATAGCAGATCATATTCAAATTTTTGGTGATTTTAATATTCACATGGAGAAGTCCACAGACCCACTCCAAAAGTCTTTCGGAGCCATCATCGACTCAGTGGGTTTTGTCCAACATGTCTCTGGACCTACTCACTGCCACAGTCATACTCTGGACCTAGTTTTGTCCCATGGAATAAATGTTGTAGATCTTAATGTTTTTCCACAAAATCCTGGACTATCGGACCACCATTTTATTACGTTTGCAATCGCAACAAATAATCTGCTCAGACCCCAACCAAGGAGCATCAAAAGTCGTGCTATAAATTCTCAGACAACACAAAAATTCCTTGATGCCCTTCCAGACTCCTTCTGCCTACCCAAGGACGTCAGAGGACAAAAATCAGTTAACCACTTAACTGAGGAACTCAATTTAACCTTGCGCAATACCCTAGATGCAGTTGCACCCTAAAAAGCGAAAAACATTTGTCATAAGAAACTAGCTCCCTGGTATACAGAAAATACCCGAGCTTTGAAGCAAGCTTCCAGGAAATTGGAACGGAAATGGCGCCACACCAAACTGGAAGTCTTCCGACTAGCTTGGAAAGACAGTACCGTGCAGTACCGAAGAGCCCTCACTGCTGCTCGATCATCCTACTTTTCCAACTTAATCGAGGAAAATAAGAACAATCCAAAATTTCTTTTTGATACTGTTGCAAAGCTAACTAAAAAGCAGCATTCCCCAAGAGAGGATGGCTTTCACTTCAGCAGTAATAAATTCATGAACTTCTTTGAGGAAAAGATCATGACCATTAGAAAGCAAATTACGGACTCCTCTTTGAATCTGCGTATTCCTCCAGGGCTTAGCTGTCCTGGATCTGCACAGCTCTGCGAGGGCCTGGGATCGGGAGAGACACTTAAGTGTTTTAGTACTATATCTCTTGACACAATGATGAAAATAATCATGGCCTCTAAACCTTCAAGCTGCATACTGGATCCTATTCCTACTAAACTGCTGAAGGAGCTGCTTCCTGTGCTTGGCCCTCCTATGTTGAACATAATAAACAGCTCTCTATCCACCGGATGTGTACCAAACTCACTAAAAGTGGCAGTGATAAAGCCTCTCTTGAAAAAGCCAAACCTTGACCCGGAAAATATAAAAAACTATCGGCCTATATCGAATCTTCCATTCCTCTCAAAAATTTTAGAAAAAGCTGTTGCGCAGCAACTCACTGCCTTTCTGAAGACAAACAATGTATACGAAATGCTTCAGTCTGGTTTTAGACCCCATCATAGCACTGAGACTGCACTTGTGAAGGTGGTAAATGACCTTTTAATGGCGTCAGACCGAGGCTCTGCATCTGTCCTCGTGCTACTAGACCTTAGTGCTGCCTTTGACACCATCGATCACCACATTCTTTTGGAGAGACTGGAAACCCAAATTGGTCTACACGGACAAGTTCTGGCCTGGTTTAGATCTTACCTGTCGGAGAGATATCAGTTTGTCTCTGTGAATGGTCTGTCCTCCGACAAATCAACTGTACATTTCGGTGTTCCTCAAGGTTCCGTTTTAGGACCACTATTGTTTTCACTATATATTTTACCTCTTGGGGATGTTATTCGAAAACATAATGTTAACTTTCACTGCTATGCGGATGACACACAGCTGTACATTTCAATGAAACATGGTGAAGCCTCAAAATTGCCCTCGCTAGAAGCCTGTGTTTCAGACATAAGGAAGTGGATGGCTGAAAACTTTCTACTTTTAAACTCGGACAAAACAGAGATGCTTGTTCTAGGTCCCAAGAAACAAAGAGATCTTCTGTTAAATCTGACAATTCATCTTGATGGTTGTAAAGTCGTCTCAAATAAAACTGTGAAGGACCTCGGCGTTCCTCTTGACCCTGATCTCTCTTTTGACGAACATATCAAGACTGTTTCAAGGACAGCTTTTTTCCATCTACGTAACATTGCAAAAATCAGAAATTTTCTGTCCAAAAATGATGCAGAAAAAT
Source organism: Coregonus clupeaformis (assembly GCF_020615455.1). NCBI lineage: Eukaryota > Metazoa > Chordata > Actinopteri > Salmoniformes > Salmonidae > Coregonus > Coregonus clupeaformis. The sequence continues at coordinate 5,841,836 of NC_059201.1, forward strand.
TAATCCATGCATTTGTTACTTCTAGGTTAGACTACTGCAATGCTCTACTTTCCGGCTACCCGGATAAAGCACTAAATAAACTTCAGTTAGTGCTAAATACGGCTGCTAGAATCCTGACTAGAACCAAGAAATTTGATCATATTACTCCAGTGCTAGCTTCCCTACACTGGCTTCATGTTAAGGCAAGGGCTGATTTCAAGGTTTTACTGTTAACCTATAAAGCGTTACATGGGCTTGCTCCTACCTATCTTTCCGAGTTGGTCCTGCCGTACATACCAATACGTACGCTACGGTCACAAGACGCAGGCCTCCTAATTGTCCCTAGAATTTCTAAGCAAACAGCGGGAGGCAGGGCTTTCTCCTATAGATCTCCATTTTTATGGAACAGTCTGCCTACCCATGTGAGAGACGCAGACTCGGTCTCAACCTTTAAGTCTTTACTGAAGACTTATCTCTTCAGTAGGTCATATGATTGAGTGTAGTCTGGCCCAGGAGTGTGAAGGTGAACGGAAAGGCTCTGGAGCAACGAACAGCCCTTGCTGTCTCTGCCAGGCCGGTTCCCCTCTCTCCACTGGGGTTCTCTGCCTCTAACCCTGTTACAGGGGCTGAGTCACTGGCTTGCTGGTGCTCTTTCATGCCGTCCCTAGGAGGGTGCGTCACTTGAGTGGGTTGAGTTACTGACGTGATCTTCCTGTCTGGGTTGGCGCCCCCCTTGGTTTGTGCTGTGGTGGAGACCTCTGTGGGCTATACTCGGCCTTGTCTCAGGATTGTAAGTTGGTGGTTGAGGATATCCCTCTAGTGGTGCGGGGGCTGTGCTTTGGCAGAGTGGGTGGGGTTATATCCTTCCTGTTTGGCCCTGTCCGGGGTTTCTTCGGATGGGGCCACAGTGTCTCCCGGACCGCTCCTGTCTCAGCCTCCAGTATTTATGCTGCAGTAGTTTATGTGTCGGGGGCTGGGGTTAGTTGGTTATACCTGGAGTACTTCTCCTGTCTTATCCAGTGTCCTGTGTGAATTTAAGTATGCTCTCTCTAATTCTCTCGTTCTCTCTTTCTCTCTGAGAACCTGAGCCCTAGGACCATACGTCAGGACTACCGGGCATGCTGACACCTTGCTGTCCCCAGTCCGCCTGGCCTTGCTGCTATTCCAGTTTCAACTGTTCTGCCTGCGGTTACGAAACCCCTACCTGTCCCAGACCTGCTGTTTTCAACTCTTAATGATCGGCTATGAAAAGCCAACTGAGATGTATTCCTGATTATTATTTGACCATGCTTGTCACTTATGAACATTTTTGAACATCTTGGCATGGTTCTGTTATAATCTCCACCCGGCACAGCCAGAAGAGGACTGGCCACCCCTCATAGCCTGGTTCCTCTCTAGGTTTCTTCCTAGGTTTTGGCCTTTCTAGGGAGTTTTTCCTAGCCACCGTGCTTCTACACCTGCATTACTAGCTGTTTGGGGTTTTAGGCTGGGTTTCTGTACAGCACTTCGAGATATTAGCTGATGTACGAAGGGCTATATAAAATAAAATTGATTGATTGATTGATTGTTTATTTCACTTTTGTTTATCCATTTCACTTGCTTTGGCAATGTTAACATATGTTTCCCATGCCAATAAAGCCTCTTGAATTGAGAGAGAGCGCAAGAGTGAATGCACGTATGTGGGGGGGGGGGTCATAATATGCCTCAATATCCATAATGCTAATCAATAGCAGCATAAAGGCCGATATTGAGTTCTCAATCCCAGGCTACACCTTGTCCCACACACAGCCTAATATCAACACATCTCCCATGTCTCACCAGAGAGATGGATTTGCACTCAGAAAATCACACCCTACACTACATAGAAACAGACAGTTACACAAAGTGACAGTATCTGTTGATAACGAAGACTGTCAGATAAAGACAGAACATAGAGACAGAGGGCTACATGTTATAGATATGTGAGACAAAGCATCGTGGGTAAAAGAGAAGGCAGGAGAAAGAGAGAGAGAGAGTGAGCGGTCGCTGTGAGGGGAGGAGGGGAGAGTGAGCGGTCGCTGTGAGGGGAGGAGGGGAGAGGGAGCGGTCGCTGTGAGGGGAGGAGGGGAGAGGGAGCGGTCGCTGTGAGGGGAGGGGGAGAGGGAGCGGTCGCTGTGAGGGGAGGAGGGGATAGGGAGCCATAAGGACGCTATGCTATAAATAGCAGCAGATTTTTTTTATTCAAGAGGGCTTTGCTGCTGCGCTCTCTATCTCAGTCGCTCTCTTTTGCAAGCCCTCTCCTCTCATCCATCCCTCCCTCCGTCACCTGCACCCCCTTTCTAGCCAGATGACCCCCCAATCTTGGTGTAGGAATCATCTATTTGCTGCCAAACTACAGTACACATCTCCATGGATACCGGGCTCCTTGTGACCAACTCTGTCCATACTCCCCTCCTCTCCTCTCCTCTCCTCTCCTCTCCTCTCCTCTCCTCTCCTCTCCTCTCCTCTCCTCTCCTCTCCTCTCCCCTCCCCTCCCCTCCCCTCCCTCCCTCCCCCTCCTCTGCATTGATACACAAACCAACTAAGCCACCCACGGGCTGCCCTCACCCTTAATCTCTCTCTCCCTTCCTCCTTCCTCTGGGCGGCAGCTAACCTAGCGGTTAAGAGCATTGGGCCAGTAACCGAAAGGTTTGCTGGTTCGAATCCCCGAGCCGGCAAGGTGGAAAAATCTGCCCTTGAGCAAGACACTTAACACCCAACAACAACTGCTCCCCGGGCGCCAATGACGTGGACATCGATTAAGGCAACCCCCCACATCTCTCTGATTCAGAGGGGTTGAGTTAAATGCAGAATAAATTTCGTTTGAATGCATTCAGTTGTGCAACCGACTAGGTATCCCCCATTTACCCGGCTCTCCTCTCCTCTCCTCTCCTCTTTTCTCTGTCTCTGTCTCTGTCTGGCTGCCTCTCTCCTGGCTCTGTCTGGCTGCCTCTCTCCCGGCTCTGTCTGTCTGGCTGCCTCTCTCCTGGCTCTGTCTGTCTGCCTCACTCCTGGCTCTGTCTGTCTGGCTGCCTCTCTACTGGCTTTGTAGGTCTGCCTCTCTCCTGGCTCTGTCTGTCTGGCTGCCTCTCTCCTGGCTTTGTCTGTCTGGCTGCCTCTCTCCTGGCTCTGTCTGGCTGGCTGCCTCTCTCCTGGCTCTGTCTGTCTGGCTGCCTCTCTCATGGCTATGTCTGTCTGTCTGCCTCTCTCCTGGCTCTGTCTGGCTGCCTCTCTCCTAGCTATCTGTCTCTCTCCCTCTCTCCTGGCTCTGTCTGTCTGGCTGCCTCTCTCCCTCTCTCCTGGCTCGGTCTGTCTGCCTCCCTCTCTCCTGGCTTTGTCTGTCTGTCTGCCTCTCTCCTGGCTCTGTCTGTCTGCCTCTCTCCTGGCTCTGTCTGTCTGTCTGCCTCTCTCCATCTCTCCTGGCTGTCTGTCTGTCTGGCTGCCTCTCTCCTGGCTCTGTCTGTCTGGCTGCCTCTCTCATGGCTCTGTCTGTCTGGCTGCCTCTCTCCTGGCTCTGTCTGTCTGGCTGCCTCTCTCCTGGCTCCGTCTGTCTGGCTGCCTCTCTCCCTCTCTCCTGGCTCTGTCTGTCTGGCTGCCTCTCTCCTGGCTCTGTCTGTCTGTCTGCCTCTCTCCTGGCTCTGTCTGTCTGTCTGCCTCTCTCCTGGCTCTGTCTGTCTGGCTGCCTCTCTCCTGGCTCTGTCTGTCTGGCTGCCTCTCTCCTGGCTCCGTCTGTCTGGCTGCCTCTCTCCCTCTCTCATGGCTATGTCTGTCTGTCTGCCTCTCTCCTGGCTATCTGTCTCTCTCCCTCTCTCCTGGCTCTGTCTGTCTGGCTGCCTCTCTCCCTCCCCGGTCTATCTGTCTGCCTCTCTCCTGGCTCTGTCTGTCTGTCTGTCTGTCTGCCTCTCTCCTGGCTCTGTCTGTCTGGTTGCCTCTCTCCATCTCTCCTGGCTCTGTCTGTCTGGCTGCCTCTCTCCTGGCTGTCTGTCTGTCGGGCTGCCTTCTCCTGGCTCTGTCTATCTGGCTGCCTCTCTCCTGGCTCTGTCTGTCTGGCTGCCTCTCTCCTGGCTCTGTCTGTCTGGCTGCCTCTCTCCTGGCTCTGTCTGTCTGGCTGCCTCTCTCCTGGCTCTGTCTGTCTGGCTGCCTCTCTCCTGGCTCTGTCTGTCTGGCTGCCTCTCTCCTGGCTCTGTCTGTCTGGCTGCCTGGCTCTGTCTGTCTGGCTGCCTCTCTCCTAACTGTCTGTCTGGCTGCCTGGCTCTGTCTGTCTGGCTGCCTCTCTCCTAACTGTCTGTCTGGCTGCCTCTCTCCTGGCTCTGTCTGTCTGGCTGCCTCTCTCCCTCTCTCATGGCTATGTCTGTCTGTCTGCCTCTCTCCTGGCTATCTGTCTCTCTCCCTCTCTCCTGGCTTTGTCTGTCTGGCTGTCTGTCTCCCCCTCTCCTGGCTCGCTCTGTCTGTCTGTCTCCCCCTCTCCTGGCTCGCTCTGTCTGTCTGTCTCCCTCTCTCCTGGCTCGCTCTGTCTGTCTGCCTCCCTCTCCTGGCTCGCTCTGTCTGTCTGCCTCCCTCTCCTGGCTCGCTCTGTCTGTCTGCCTCCCTCTCTGGCTCGCTCTGTCTGTCTGCCTCCCTCTCCTGGCTCGCTCTGTCTGTCTGCCTCCCTCTCCTGGCTCGCTCTGTCTGTCTGCCTCCTTCTCCTGGCTCGCTCTGTCTGTCTGCCTCCCTCTCCTGGCTCGCTCTGTCTGTCTGCCTCCCTCTCCTGGCTCGCTCTGTCTGTCTGCCTCCCTCTCCTGGCTCGCTCTGTCTGCCTCCCTCTCCTGGCTCGCTCTGTCTGTCTGCCTCCCTCTCCTGGCTCGCTCTGTCTGTCTGCCTCCCTCTCCTGGCTCGCTCTGTCTGTCTGCCTCCCTCTCCTGGCTCGCTCTGTCTGTCTGCCTCCCTCTCCTGGCTCGCTCTGTCTGTCTGCCTCCCTCTCCTGGCTCGCTCTGTCTGTCTGCCTCCCTCTCCTGGCTCGCTCTGTCTGTCTGCCTCCCTCTCCTGGCTCGCTCTGTCTGTCTGCCTCCCTCTCCTGGCTCGCTCTGTCTGTCTGCCTCCCTCTCCTGGCTCGCTCTGTCTGTCTGCCTCCCTCTCCTGGCTCGCTCTGTCTGTCCGCCTCCCTCTCCTGGCTCGCTCTGTCTGTCCGCCTCCCTCTCCTGGCTCGCTCTGTCTGTCCGCCTCCCTCTCCTGGCTCGCTCTGTCTGTCCGTCTCCCTCTCCTGGCTCGCTCTGTCTGTCCGTCTCCCTCTCCTGGCTCTGTCTGTCTGGCTGCCTCTCCTGGCTCTGTCTGTCTGGCTGCCTCTCCTGGCTCTGTCTGTCTGGCTGCCTCTCCTGGCTCTGTCTGTCCTCCTCTGTATTGATACACAAACCCTTCCTTCCTCCCTCGCTCCTCTAACACAGTCTCCCTTCCTCCCTCCCTCGCTCCTCTATCCCAGTCTCCCTCCCTCCCTCGCTCCTCTAATCCAGTCTCCCTTCCTCCCTCGCTCCTCTAACCCAGTCTCCCTTCCTCCCTCCCTCGCTCCTCTAACCCAGTCTCCCTTCCTCCCTCGCTCCTCTATCCCAGTCTCCCTTCCTCCCTCGCTCCTCTAACCCAGTCTCCCTTCCTCCCTCGCTCCTCTAACCCAGTCTCCCTTCCTCCCTCGCTCCTCTATCCCAGTCTCCCTTCCTCCCTCGCTCCTCTAACCCAGTCTCCCTTCCTCCCTCCCTCGCTCCTCTATCCCAGTCTCCCTTCCTCCCTCCCTCGCTCCTCTATCCCAGTCTCCCTTCCTCCCTCGCTCCTCTAACCCAGTCTCCCTTCCTCCCTCGCTCCTCTAACCCAGTCTCCCTTCCTCCCTCGCTCCTCTAACCCAGTCTCCCTTCCTCCCTCGCTCCTCTAACCCAGTCTCCCTTCCTCCCTCCCTCGCTCCTCTATCCCAGTCTCCCTTCCTCCCTCGCTCCTCTAACCCAGTCTCCCTTCCTCCCTCGCTCCTCTAACCCAGTCTCCCTTCCTCCCTCGCTCCCCTTACCCAGTCTCCCTTCCTCCCTCGCTCCTCTAACCCAGTCTCCCTTCCTCCCTCCCTCGCTCCTCTAACCCAGTCTCCCTTCCTCCCTCGCTCCTCTAACCCAGTCTCCCTTCCTTCCTCCCTCGCTCCTCTAACACAGTCTCCCTTCCTCCCTCCCTCGCTCCTCTATCCCAGTCTCCCTTCCTCCCTCGCTCCTCTAACCCAGTCTCCCTTCCTCCCTCCCTCGCTCCTCTATCCCAGTCTCCCTTCCTCCCTCGCTCCTCTATCCCAGTCTCCCTTCCTCCCTCGCTCCTCTATCCCAGTCTCCCTTCCTCCCTCGCTCCTCTATCCCAGTCTCCCTTCCTCCCTCCCTCGCTCCTCTAACCCAGTCTCCCTTCCTCCCTCGCTCCTCTAACCCAGTCTCCCTTCCTTCCTCCCTCGCTCCTCTAACACAGTCTCCCTTCCTCCCTCCCTCGCTCCTCTATCCCAGTCTCCCTTCCTCCCTCGCTCCTCTATCCCAGTCTCCCTTCCTCCCTCCCTCCCTCGCTCCTCTATCCCAGTCTCCCTTCCTCCCTCGCTCCTCTATCCCAGTCTCCCTTCCTCCCTCGCTCCTCTATCCCAGTCTCCCTTCCTCCCTCGCTCCTCTATCCCAGTCTCCCTTCCTCCCTCGCTCCTCTAACCCAGTCTCCCTTCCTCCCTCGCTCCTCTATCCCAGTCTCCCTTCCTCCCTCGCTCCTCTATCCCAGTCTCCCTTCCTCCCTCGCTCCTCTATCCCAGTCTCCCTTCCTCCCTCGCTCCTCTAACCCAGTCTCCCTTCCTTCCTCCCTCGCTCCTCTAACCCAGTCTCCCTTCCTTCCTCCCTCGCTCCTCTATCCCAGTCTCCCTTCCTCCCTCATCTCCCCTTACCCAGTCTCCCTTCCTCCCTCGCTCCTCTAACCCAGTCTCCCTTCCTCCCTCATCTCCCCTTACCCAGTCTCCCTTCCTCCCTCGCTCCTCTAACCCAGTCTCCCTTCCTCCCTCATCTCCCCTTACCCAGTCTCCCTTCCTCCCTCGCTCCTCCTAACCCAGTCTCCCTTCCTCCCTCATCTCCCCTTACCCAGTCTCCCTTCCTCCCTCGCTCCTCTAACCCAGTCTCCCTTCCTCCCTCATCTCCCCTTACCCAGTCTCCCTTCCTCCCTCGCTCCTCTAACCCAGTCTCCCTTCCTCCCTCATCTCCCCTTACCCAGTCTCCCTTCCTCCCTCATCTCCCCTCCTCTCTGCTCTATGGTTCCAAAGTGATGCCCCCTTCCTGTTAACTCTCCACCCCCCGACTCCATCCTTTCCTCCCTCTCCCCTCTCTTCCACCCACAGGACGACGCAGTAGCAGGGAATTCCTCATTACCTCAGCACTGGCTTTGCCAAAGAGTGACTGAGTGAGTGAGTCAGTGTCAATCCACCCACACACACACACACACACACACACACACCCGAGACACTAACACAATACATATAAAGCCATACAGATGCAGCATAGCCTACATCCATCAGTAATATAATAGAACCATCCATTGGCCTACAGTACATAGTCAGTGCTTTCATGCAGTCTCTTTACATTACAATAAATAAATAGAAATCACAGCTTTCAAACCACAGCCTAGCAACATCTAAAAACCAATGCAGGTGAACAGAGCTTCAGAGCTTAACACATCTACAGAAGAGTCATTACAAAGACTATAAAAGCGTACTTTATAAAAGCGTACATAATAAAAGCGTAGCTCCTGATAGATCAAGATGTCATGGAACACAGAGCATGAGAGCTAAGTCATACCTTAGCAACATTACAAAAGAGATGAGACAAACAGAGCCAGATACAAGGTGATTATAAGCTAAGGCAGTCCATCGAATAGGACACATCCCGAGATAACGGTAAATGTGTGTTAAAAATACAAAAAACACAGCAGCACACACACACACACACACACACAGCTTACTGTGTTTAGAGTTGTGCAGCTCCCATGCAGAGATGGTTTTGCAGGACGTAGGAAGGATCTGGTGTCTGAGTGACAAAAAGGTAACGCTCTATTCTACTGTAGCTGCTGCTGTGGAAGTCACAATGAACAAGTCACAGTAAACTAGCTGGAGTAAGAGAGAGGAGATTCCATCCCCCACGGTCATCTAGCTAGCTACCGCTAGCCTAAAGCTTATTTTAGGGCTGGGACCACTGTGTCACTGCCCTCGCTCGCTCTACACTTCCTAGCTACTCTATTCTACCTCGCTGCAAGGGTTTTGAGAACAAGAGGAAGGAAGGACAACTTGACAGCCCCCTTTTTTTCTGAATGAAGCACAACAGAGACGGAGAGAGATCTCTCTCTCTCACTCTCAGAAATAGCAGACAATTAAATGTTCATTCCTCAACTCACCCACTCAAGGTTTACATTGCCTCCCCTTGCTGTATAGCCTGTCATGTGACCATCATCTCTAACAATGAAGTCCTCTCTTATTTACAATAAACTAAGCTAGATTCTCTCTCTGTCTGTTACACTAGTCTCATTCGGTGGCCTTTGGATGAAAACAAACTGAATGCAAGAACAACAAGCAAGACACCTGATTAGTGGGAAAAGATCATTCTCTAAAGACGGATGGATTTGCATCCCCTTCCTTTAGTTCTCCCTACAACAAGCCCTCACTGCAGCAAACCCTCACTGTAGCACAGCAACAAGCCTTCACTGTAGCACAGCAACAAGCCCTCACTGTAGCACAGCAACAAGCCCTCACTGAAGCACAGCAAGCCCTCACTGCAACAAGCCCAAACCCTGCAGCACTGCAACAAGCCTTCACTGCAGCAAGCCCTCACCGCAGCACTGCAACAAGCCCTCATTGCAACAAGCCCTCACTGCAACAAGCCCTCACCGCAGCAAGGCCACACCGCAGCTCTGCAACAAGCTCACACCGCAGCACTGCAACAAGCCTTCACTGCAACAAGCCCTCTCTGCAGCAAGCCCTCACTGCAACAAGCCCTCACTGCAACAAGCCCACACCGCAGCACTGCAACAAGCCTTCACTGTAACAAGCCCTCACTGCATGTTCCTTAAGAGTCTATTGACACACCACATCTGCAGTGGAAGGTGGCCGAGCGGTGTTCATCAGGCCATGAGACATCCCGAAAATCGGTCTTCTCAAAAAAACTTTGTAGCATCCGAATGGCCTATTTCCCCAATATATACAGTGGGGGAAAAAAGTATTTAGTCAGCCACCAATTGTGCAAGTTCTCCCACTTAAAAAGATGAGAGAGGCCTGTAATTTTCATCATAGGTACACGTCAACTATGACAGACAAATTGAGAAAAAAAATCCAGAAAATCACATTGTAGGATTTTTAATGAATTTATTTGCAAATTATGGTGGAAAATAAGTATTTGGTCACCTACAAACAAGCAAGATTTATAACTCTCACAGACCTGTAACTTCTTCTTTAAGAGGCTCCTCTGTCCTCCACTCGTTACCTGTATTAATGGCACCTGTTTGAACTTGTTATCAGTATAAAAGAAACCTGTCCACAACCTCAAACAGTCACACTCCAAACTCCACTATGGCCAAGACCAAAGAGCTGTCAAAGGACACCAGAAACAAAATTGTAGACCTGCACCAGGCTGGGAAGACTGAATCTGCAATAGGTAAGCAGCTTGGTTTGAAGAAATCAACTGTGGGAGCAATTATTAGGAAATGGAAGACATACAAGACCACTGATAATCTCCCTCGATCTGGGGCTCCACGCAAGATCTCACCCCGTGGGGTCAAAATGATCACAAGAACAGTGAGCAAAAATCCCAGAACCACACGGGGGGACCTAGTGAATGACCTGCAGAGAGCTGGGACCAAAGTAACAAAACCTACCATCAGTAACACACTACGCCGCCAGGGACTCAAATCCTGCAGTGCCAGACATGTCCCCCTGCTTAAGCCAGTACATGTCCAGGCCCGTCTGAAGTTTGCTAGAGTGCATGTGGATGATCCAGAAGAGGATTGGGAGAATGTCATATGGTCAGATGAAACCAAAATAGAACTTTTTGGTAAAAACTCAACTCGTCGTGTTTGGAGGACAAAGAATGCTGAGTTGCATCCAAAGAACACCATACCTACTGTGAAGCATGGGGGTGGAAACATCATGCTTTGGGGCTGTTTTTCTGCAAAGGGACCAGGACGACTGATCCGTGTAAAGGAAAGAATGAATGGGGCCATGTATCGTGAGATTTTGAGTGAAAACCTCCTTCCATCAGCAAGGGCATTGAAGATGAAACGTGGCTGGGTCTTTCAGCATGACAATGATCCCCAACACACTGCCCGGGCAACAAAGGAGTGGCTTCGTAAGAAGCATTTCAAGGTCCTGGAGTGGCCTAGCCAGTCTCCAGATCTCAACCCCATAGAAAATCTTTGGAGGGAGTTGAAAGTCCGTGTTGCTCAGCGACAGCCCCAAAACATCACTGCTCTAGAGGGAGATCTGCATGGAGGAATGGGCCAAAATACCAGCAACAGTGTGTGAAAACCTTGTGAAGACTTACAGAAAACGTTTGACCTGTGTCATTGCCAACAAAGGGTATATAACAAAGTATTGAGAAACTTGTGTTATTGACCAAATACTTATTTTCCACCATAATTTGCAAATAAATTCATTAAAAATCCTACAATGTGATCTTCTGGATTTTTTTCTTCTCATTTTGTCTGTCATAGTTGACGTGTAAATATGATGAAAATTACAGGCCTCTCTCATCTTTTTAAGTGGGAGAACTTGCACAATTGGTGGCTGACTAAATACTTTTTTTCCCCCACTGTACGACCCCCACAAGTGTCACGGGACTCATCTAAAGGTAACCCATACAAATGAATGGAAGTATGGAGGTAGTTTTGTACCAACAAAAAGGCATTAAATATGTGTCCAGAAATACTTTTAATATTTCCTGATATAGGACAGACACTTCAACACCTTTTGCTATTTGTGAATGGGTTATTCAATGCGTTTATATGGCCTATAGTAGTAAAGGCCAAATTCCACCCCACCCCCAGCAGCATCAGTGGAAGAAAGCCTGGATCACAGGTCAGGATAGCCAGTATCACAGAGTCCCATTGGCCAAGGTCAGAACAGCAGGGTTAAAAATGTTTTTTAATCCCAAAAAAATGTATCCTAAATATAATTGACCCCAACGCAGCAGAACAGGTTCATCTCAGGTTGACCGGTCATGTGTACAGGATAAGTACCTAGCTAGATACCTAATGCTTGCAGGCTAATGCCTTCAGAGCCTCCTCGTCCTCCTTTCAAGGCGTCTGTTACTAGCCTAATGCATGCTGTATGATCCAAAGACGTCACCTATGCTGACTGGTTATTGGTTAACAGTAACATGGGCCGATGGATGCACAGCTTTAATGAGGGGCTAGCCTGGGAACCCTTGTGAGGGGCTAGCCTGGGAACCCTTGTGAGGGGCTAGCCTGGGAACCCTTGTGAGGGGCTAGCCTGGGAACCCTTGTGAGGGGCTAGCCTGGGAACCCTTGTGAGGGGCTAGCCTGGGAACCCTTGTGAGGGGCTAGCCTGGGAACCCTTGTGAGGGGCTAGCCTGGGAACCCTTGTCATTAGGTTGCCATACAACCATTATGAAAACACAGAGTAAAAATAGTTTAGTGCAGAAAATAGTTATATACAGTGCAGGGCATAGCGTAACCTGAAGATAAGGGTGTGAGATGGGCCTAGTTGGCTTTTAACCACCAACTGGGGCTTTTGGTAATGCCTTGATTTGGTAATTGAAGATGGCATTTCCGGGAATCAAAAAAGTTCAATTGTTTGAATTGATGAGGTAATTGGAGGACTATAGTGTGTTGTACTGTCCATATAGGCTGGTTAGGTCGAGGCCGGGGACACCATGGCAGTAGATGTGTTAGCATATTGACATCAGCAGGGTTTACACTATGGGTTACACACAGTGGTTCTAAATTGACAAACTTCCAATCCCCCCCCCAAAAAAAATACAAAACGACCAGCAGCCATAGCCAAAAATCTAATTCTGCCATTTAGAAAACTCTCAAAACAAACGATGCTTTAAGCGCTGTTTGTTTGGACCTATAGTGGCTCTGAGATAGCTCATCTAATAGTGATGGAGTGATGACTTCTCCAGTTTCTCTCCCTCCATACTGTTTCCTGTCTTGCTGCCTTATTCCCCTTTTTTCACAGCAGTGACAGTAATGGACCCACAGCCATGCAACCAACACACTACACACACACACTGTGCATTGTTTGTATATCGTTGCATTTTACATTTGTGACTGTCCTTGTCTATCAGTGTTTTGTTACTTGTCATGTTTTGTGTATATCATTTTTTTTTATGGGTATCCAAATAAACACCACACAATGTAAGCCTGGACCCAGGACCATGCAACCAGTCACCTCCTCCCTCCCTGCCTCCAGTTCTGATCAATTATTCACATCTAGCAAGCAGTGGAGGGAAAGACAGCATGGGGGATAGCGAGAGGGAGAGAGATAGAGCGGGGGCAGAGGAGGGAGAGAGAGAGTGAGAATGCATGAGAAAGAGAGGGGAGAGAGGAAGAGAGAGAGAAGCAGCAGCGGTAGTACCTCAGCTCTGTGCTTAGGCAGAGATCTATAAATAGCTCCTCAAATCTCTCTAGAAAAAGCAACTCTCTCTGCTGTTGCTACTGCTGCTGCTGCTATGACTACTACTACTGCTATGACTACTACTACTGCTGCTATGACTGCTGCTACTACTACTGCTGCTACTACTACTGCTGCTACTACTACTGCTGCTACTACTACTGCTACTACTACTACTGCAGCTACGGGGGGGGGGGGACTATATACAAAAAGTCCTGTAATTTCTAAACGGTTCACCCGATATGGATGAAAATACCCTCAAATTAAAGCTGACAGTCTGGACTTTAACCTCATAGTCATTGTATCATTTCAAATCCAAAGTCCTGGAGTAGAGAAACAAATCAACAACAAAAATGTGTCACTGGAGTAGAGAGCCAAATCAATAAAACATTGTCACTGTATATACTACTTCCATCTATAGGTCTATCAATGATCTGTGTCATCTAGTCTGTAAACCCTTCAGTTATAGAACATAGTAATACACAGAACAAACTTATGATAGACTTTTTCATTTTCCAATTCAAAATAAAAACAGGCTAAAAAGTAAGTCCAACTTGATAGAAGAAACAGCATATTTCCATACGTGTTTAATGTTGATATACCCAAGACTAGTTAGGCTACTGACACCAGTCCAATAGCTGAGGTGGGTGAGAGAGAGAGAGCGAAAGAGATTATTCTCTAAAACCACAGTCAATCCACGACAACCTGACACCAATTTAGAGTTAGGGAGCTAGGCAGCATCTACCCATGCATACTCAGCAGGTAGCCTAGAGGGTAGAGTGCTGGTGTGGGTGGACAGCGTCGAGTCGCTGTCAGTTGAAACTTGTAAAAATGTCAATTATTGCACACAAAAACAAAGTAGTGTGTAGTTCCAGTAGTTATCTACACCGCTATATGGCAAAAAAAAAAAAAATGAACTACTGAAAACACTACCTAGATTTGAATTCAGTTCAACTACCACCAGTCCAAGTTACTACAAAATGTACACTGAACAAAAATATTAAAACGCAACATGTAAAAGTGCTGGTCCCATGTTTCATGAGCAGAAATAAAAAATCCCCGAAATGTTCCATACGCACAAAAATATTATTTATCTCAAATTTTGTGTACAAATTTCTTTACAACCCTGTTTGTGAGCATTTCTCCTTTGCCAAGATAATCCATCCACCTAACAGTTGTGGCATATCAAGAAGCTGATTAAACAGCATGATCATTACACAGGTGCACCTTGTGCTGGGGACAATAAAAGTCCACTCTAAAATGTGCAGTTGTGTCAACTTGAGGAGTGTTTCTGTCTGTAATAAAGCCCTTTTGTGGGGAAAACTAATTCTGATTGGCTGGGCCTGGCTCCCCAGTGGGTGGGCCTGGCTGCCAAGTGGGAGGGCCTATGCCCTCTCTGGCCCATCCATGGCTGCACCCCTGGCCGGTCGTGAAATCCACAGATTAGTGCCTAATGACTATTTCAATTGACTGATTTCCTTATATGAACTCAGTCAAATCTTTGAAATTGTTGCATTTATATTTTTTGTTCAGTATAGTTACATTACTAGTTGAATTACATGTAGTTCACTACTCCTCAACACTGAGACCATAAGACAGTAAGTATCCTGTTGCATTGTTCTTTACCCAGAAGGCAACATCAAAACAATGAGTAGATGTTTTGTTGTATTGTGCTGCTGTTATTCACAATTCATTGAGAATCAAGGCTTTGGTTCAATGTTGTGTAGGTAGATTAGCTATTCTATCAGTGGTTGGTAGAATATTTGGAACCTCTCGCTTACCGTTAAGAGTGAGTATTCTCTGGATGAAAGCTTCTTCTATGATGAGGGGTTGTTTCGAGTCGAAGGCATCTAACGTTGGCTACTTCTTGTTCACAGACAGGCAAACGTGAGCGTGGGTAGCAGCTGCTGGTGCAGTGCTGAGTTCCCGAATGTTTAAATGGACAGCTTACACTGACAACAATACGCAGCAAGCAAGTTAGCCTTTTCTTCTGTAGCTGTCAACCAGGTGTTAGCTCATAGCTTCTCCTTCAACTAGCTAACGTTAGCTACAACACATTCGATGACAGGATCATGGGCCCATTGACGATATGCAGCTTGCTCGCTAACGTTAGCTACCTCTTGTCAACCACCCTCCGAATGGCTTACCCGATGCTAATAATGGTAGCTAGCAATAAATAGCTAACCAAACGGTACTTGGCTCACCGTGAGAGCGACTGTCAACGCTGTCGACTCAAAACAGCAACGCGTGAGAGGTGCACGAAGCAATGAAGGCCCAACCAAGACAAATCAGAGAGAAAGCATTCAGTGACTAAAATAACTTATAAAACCAAAATAACGACAACCTTAGGCTTTAAAGAAAATACCAAATAAACTAAAACGCGATTCACTTCACCTCCAGCCTCTGCGTGTCAGCACCACTGTTTTTACGCATCTCTGTGCTTTACGTCACCTCACAGTTCTTCAGATTAGTTGCAACAAAAACAAATAATAATTTGTGTGAATTGCTTCAAGATTAAAGTGACGCTCCACACTTTTTGTATAATTTCAGCCAGTAGTTTTGAAAGTGGTGCTCATGAGTTAAAACGGGTCCCCGGTTTTTGTGTACTATGTCATCCAATTGTGTACTACTTTTTTTTGCAATTCGTATGATATGGTACTAATCCAATTCGTACAACATTTTACGAATTTGTTGTGCTTAAGATCACGGACTGCATTTTAACTAGCTACATTACTTCTACTGTTATTATTCCACTGAAGGCTACTATCCCACTACAACAAAATAGCCACTACTTGTACTACTTTTCTAGCCTACTTTTTCAAGAAATTTTTATTTAGGAAAATTACCCTTGCTAGTTGTCTTTATAATCATTTGATGGAGTAAAATAATTGCGCAAATCTCTCTCGGACAAGGTAACTTTTATCAATATATTCACCTGTAATTACCCCCGAAATATAAAATGCTAATTAGCCGCTAATGTGGCAATCATACAAAACTACAGATTCTGTCGCAAGTGTTGACGTAATCACTCAATGTCCAGGGAGGGAAAAACTTCCACATTTCTCAAAAATCTCATCAACAAGTAGCAAGTAACCTAGCGAGTAATTATAGCCTTTTTAGTTTCTAGTGTAAATAATTGATATTGGGAATTTCTTGTATGTATTCTTGTTTAGCATTTTTATAATTACCTAGCTAGCTACCATAGCTTATGTAAATGTAATATTTGAGTTTTTTTTAGTTTTTTCAATTTGCTAAAATGTCAACAAATCTGTTTTTGGTTTGTCGTTATGGAGTATTGTGTATAGATTGATGACGAAAAAAACTAATTTAATAAATTTTAGAATAAGGCTGTAACGTAACAAAATGTGGAAAAAGTCAAGGGGTCTGAATACTTTCCGAATGCACTGTAGCTAGCTAAATATCGCCTGGTGGGCTAACTAGTTAGGCACCTTGGTTGGCTAGTTGGCTACATTAGCTAACGTTGCACCGTATCTCACAGTGGTGTAGTCGGACTTTCCCGACAGGCAGTGATATGCTAGCGAATGTGCCTGTTAGTGATTATCGTTAACTAGCTAACGTTAAATATCCTTGCACTCATGGACTAGCTAGCATGGGGGTCTGGGGAAAAGTCTGACTACACGAACAATGAGCTAACGTACACTATGTATACAAAAGTATGTGGACACCCCTTCAAATTAGTGGATTCATCTATTTCAGCCACACCCGTTGCTGACAGGTGTATAAAATCGAGCACACAGCCATGCAGTCTCCAAAGACAAACATTGGCAGTAGAATGGCCTTACTGAAGAGCTCAGTGACTTTCAACGTGGCACCGTCATACGATGCCACCTTTCCAACAAGTCAGTTCGTCAAATTTCTGCCCTGCTAGAGCTGCCCCGGTCAACTGTGTGCTGTTATTGTGAAGTGGAAACGTCTAGGAGCAACAACGGCTCAGCCGCGAAGTGGTAGGCCACACAAGCTAACAGAACAGGACCGCAGAGTGCTAAAGCACGTAGCGCGTAAAAATCATCTGTCCTCGGTTGCAACACTCACTACCGAGTTCCAAACTGCCTCTGGAAGCAATGTCAGCACAATAACTGTTCATCGGGAGCTTCATAAAATGTGTTTCCATGGCCGAGCAGCCGCACACAAGTCCGACAGACGAATCTGGGTTTGGCGGATGCCAGGACAACGCTACCTGCCCCAATGCATAGAGCTAACTGTAAAGTTTGGTGGAATAATGGTCTGGGGCTGTTTTTCATGGTTCGGGCTAGGCCCCTTAGTTCTGGTGAAGGGAACTCTTAATGCTACAGCATACAATGACATTCTAGACGATTCTGTGCTTCCAACTTTATGGCAACAGTTTGGGGAAGGCCCTTTCCTGTGTCAGCATGACAATGCCCCCGTGCACAAAGCGAGGTCCATACAGAAATGGTTTGCCGAGATCGGTGTGGAAGAACTTGACTGGCCTGCACAGAGCCCTGACCTCAACTCCATCCAACACCTTTGGGATGAATTGGAACGCCGATTGCGAGCCAGGCCTAATCGCCCAACATCAGTGGCCGACCTAACTAATGCTCTTGTGGCTGGTTGGAAGCAAGTCCCTAAAGCAATGTTCCAACATCTAGTGGAAAGCCTTCCCAGAGGAGTGGAGGCTGTTATAGCAGCAAAAGGGGGACCAACTCCATATTAATGCCCATGATTTTGGAATGAGATGTTCGACAAGCAGGTGTCCACATACTTTTGGTCATGTAGTGTAACTAGCTAGCTATACGTTAGCTAAATATCCATGCGCTGGTGGGCTTACATTAGCTAGCATGTCACCACGTGGAAAAGTGTGACTACATGAATGGTAAGCTCACATTAACTAGCTGGCTAGCTAGCTCAGGAAGGACTTGTGGGATCAATGTTTTCCCATAGAAAACACAAATGATTTTGTTCCATGAGTACATATGTTGTACATGACTAATCAAATGCCCTGTGAAGTCAGTTATACATGTCAGCAGGGATGGAAATTAAGCTAGCCCAAGGCTAGTACTTTTCAGACTGGGCTAGTAGAAAATGTGCCAAACTAGCCTGACACAGCAGTAAAAATGTGCCTTTAAAAACATTGCATGCCACAGATTTAGGACCTGAATGTTACCCGGGCTAGTAGAAATCATGGTCTGCTGGCCAGTGCTCAAAATCCCTGCATGTCAGTCCCTTTCAGATGATCCCCCTTCTGATAACCAGGTGGCGAATCGCATCTCTGCATGTCTGTTAGACATATCAGTGTGGATGTCGGATCACCACCTCAAGCTGAACCTCGGCAAGGCGGAGCTGCTCTTCCTCCCGGGGAAGGACTGCCCGCTCCATGATCTCGCCATCACGGTTGACATCTCCATTGTGTCCTCCTCCCAGAGTGCAAAGAACCTTGGCGTGACCCTGGACAACACCCTGTCGTTCTTCGCTAACATCAAAGCGGTGACCCGATCCTGCAGGTTCATGCTCTACAACATTTGCAGAGTACGACCCTACCTTACACAGAAAGCGGCACAGGTCCTAATCCAGGCACTTGTCATCTCCCGTCTGGATTACTGCAACTCGCTGTTGGCTGGGCTCCCTGCCTGTGCCATTAAACCCCTACAACTCATCCAGAACGCTGCAGCCCGTCTGGTGTTCAACCTTCCCAAGTTCTCTCATGTCACCCCGCTCCTCCGCACACTCCACTGGCTTCCAGTTGAGGCTCGCATCTACTACAAGACCATGGTGCTTGCCTACGGAGCTGTGAGGGGAACGGCACCTCCTTACCTTCAGGCTCTGATCAGACCCTACACCCAAACGAGGTAGCTCCCCTACCACTACGGAAGCACAGTTCCCGCTCAGCCCAGTCAAAGCTATTCGCTGCTCTGGCACCCCAATGGTGGAACAAGCTCCCCCACGACGCCAGGACAGCGGATTCACTGACCACCTTACATTTTACATTTACATTTTAGTCATTTAGCAGACGCTCTTATCCAGAGCAACTTACAGTTAGTGAATACATGTTTTTTTTTATACTATGCCCCCCGTGGGAATCAAACCCACAACCCTGGCGTTGCAAACGCCATGCTCTATCAACTGAGCTACATCCCTGCCGGCCATTCCCTCCCCTACCCTGGACGACGCTGGGCCAATTGTGCGCCGCCCATGAGTCTCCCGGTCGCGACCGGCTGCGACAGAGCCTGGATTACACGTATTACCTTCCGGACACACGTGAAACCCCACCTCTTTAAGGAATATCTGGAATAGTATATTCTTCCCCCACCCCCCATAAAAATAAAAAATAAGTGCTTGTCCCACTGGCTATCATAAGTTGAATGCACCAATGTGTAAGTGGCTCTGGATAAGAGTGTCTGCTAAATGACGTAAATGTAAAATCCCTATTGGTCCTCCTCAGTGACCTCACAGCTGGGGGTTTTAACTCTCCTCTTGAGAATTAGAATCAGAAGTACAGTCGTATAGCTCATCGCAATACTTCACCTCATTGGGCAAATAGTACCCTAGACTGTCCTGTCAGATAGGCGGACCGGAAACCCAGTGACAACACTCGGGTC
Organism: Coregonus clupeaformis; assembly: GCF_020615455.1. Taxonomy (NCBI): domain Eukaryota; kingdom Metazoa; phylum Chordata; class Actinopteri; order Salmoniformes; family Salmonidae; genus Coregonus; species Coregonus clupeaformis. The sequence continues at coordinate 5,861,039 of NC_059201.1, forward strand.
TGCAGCTAACATTTTCCGGTGGGAAAGAGAAATGGCCCTGTATTTACCAGAAAAGGTGGCTCATCCACCATGGCAGAAGAGGAAGATCCAGACTGTTGATTGGGAAAAAAATTACAAACAATGAGGTATGAGGATTGGGTGTTGAGGGACCAGTTGTCACATTGTTCAAGGTGTATTTGTGTTATGATAAACAATGCGTTTTCTGTCCAGATAAAGATGGTGATACATCATTGAAAAAGACCCACCACTGACCAACTGTCTCTTTGTTATCCAGTCCAACAGGAGCGCATCCTTCAGACCATCCGGTTCATGGACATCCTGTGCCAGTGTGATCCGAGCGTGAGCGTCCAGTTGTGGAGACTACAGCACATCGAGCCTGTGGACGGACAGGTCAGTAACTCATCAAATATGATACAATATTGTGTAAAACATTGAATTTGTAGATGCATCAACATTTTGACTTTATGTCCCCTTTTCCCCATGTTTTAGACATGAGGCGTGACATGCAGAACATCAGGCTCACCCCACGAGAAGCACCCTCAGCAAGGTCTGCTGGAAGGGATGTACTCTGTCTCTCACTCTGGGGGTAAGACATAATGTAAACATCACAGATATAAATTCCCACTGTGCCCATGATAAAATGTTATTTGAATTGTGTTGTACTACTGAATGAAACTGTGAGGAGATGCACTCAGACCAGCCTTTGTGATTGAATTTACATTAACTACATTACTTTAGTTGGCTGCTTTGAGCAAAAAATTGAATGTAAAATAACCTATTCTAGGAGGCTATTGTTTGTTTTTCAACAATGCCAGGTACAGGCAGGGATGACTGGGGCCTTCAGCAAGTAAGACACAGGGGGTACGAAATAATTAGAACATCACAGATATACAGTGCTTTCGGAAAGTATTCAGACCCCTTGACTTTTTTCACATTTTGTTAAGTTACAGCCTTATTCTAAAATTGATTAAATTGTTTTTTTTTCTTCATCAATCTACACACAATACCCCATAATGACAAAGCAAAAACAAGGTTTTAGAAATGTTTGCTAATTTATAAAATAAAATAAAATAAATAAATAAAAAATCACATTTACATAAGTATTCAGACCCTTTACTCAGTACTTTGTTGAAGCACCTTTGGCAGCGATTACAGCCGCGAGTCTTCTTGGGTATGACGCTACAAGCTTGGCACACCTGTATTTGGGGAGTTTCTCCCATTCTTCACTGCAGATCCTCTCAAGCTCTGTCAGGCTGGATGGGGAGTGTTGATGCACAGCTACAGTTGAAGTCGGAAGTTTACATACACTTAGGTTGGAGTCATTAAAACTCATTTTTCAACCACTCCACAAATTTCTTGTTAACAAACTATAGTTTTGGCAAGTCCGTTAGGACATCTACTTTGTGCATGACACAAGTAATTTTTCCAACAATTGTTTACAGACCAGTGGGTCAGAAGTTTACATACACTAAGTTGACTGTGCCTTTAAACAGCTTGGACAATTCCAGAAAATGATGTCATGGCTTTAGAAGCTTCTGATAGTCTAATTGACATCATTTGAGTCAATTGGAGGTGTACCTGTGGATGTATTTCAAGGCCTACCTTCAAACTTAGTGCCTCTTTGCTTGACATCATGGGAAAATCAAAAGAAATCAGCCAAGACCTCAGAAAAGAAATTGTAGACCTCCACAAGTCTGGTTCAATCTTGGGAGCAATTTCCAAACGCCTGAAGGTACCATGTTCATCTGTACAAACAATAGTATGCAAGTATAAACACCATGGGACCACTTAGCCGTCATACCGCTCAGGAAGGAGACGCGTTCTGTCTCCTAGAGATGAACGTACTTTGGTGTGAAAAGTGCAAATCAATCACAGAACAACAGCAAAGGACCTTGTGAAGATGCTGGAGGAAACAGGTACAAAGGTTATCGACATAACCTGAAAGGCCGCACAGCAAGGAAGAAGCCACTGCTCCAAAACAGCCATAAAAAAGCCAGACTACGGTTTGCAAATGCACATGGGGACAAAGATCGTACTTTTTGGAGAAATGTCCTCTTGTCTGATGAAACAAAAATAGAACTGTTTGGCCATAATGACCATCGTTATGTTTGGAGGAAAAAGGGGGTAGCTTGCAAGCCGAAGAACACCATCCCAACCGTGAAGCACGGGGGTGACAGCATCATGCTGTGGGGGTGCTTTGCTGCAGGAGGGACTGGTGCACTTCACAAAATAGATGGCATCATGAGGAAGGAAAATTATGTGGATATATTGAAGCAACATCTCAAGACATCAGTCAGGAAGTTAAAGCTTGGTTGCGAATGGGTCTTCCAAATGGACAATGACCCCAAGCATACTTCCAAAGTTGTGGCAAAATGGCTTAAGGACAACAAAGTCAAGGTATTGGAGTGGCCATCAATAAGCCCTGATCTCAATCCTATAGAAAATGTGTGGGCAGAACTGAAAAAGCGTGTGCGAGCAAGGAGGCCTACAAACCTGACTCAGTTACACCAGCTCTGTCAGGAGGAATGGGCCAAAATTCACCCAATTTATTGTGGGAAGCTTGTGGAAGGCTACCTGAAACGTTTGACCCAAGTTAAACAATTTAAAGGCAATACTACCAAATACTAATTGAGTGTATGTAAACTTCTGACCCACTGGGAATGTGATGAAAGAAATAAAAGCTGAAATAAATAATTCTCTCTACTATTATTCTGACATTTCACATTCTTAAAATAAAATGGTGATCCTAACTGACCTAAGACAGGGAATTTTTACTAGGATTAAATGTCAGGAATTGTGAAAAACTGAGTTTAAATGTATTTGGCTAAGGTGTATGTAATCTTCCGACTTCAACTGTATTTTCAGGTCTCTTCAGAGATGTTAGATTGGGTTCAAGTCCGGGCTCTGGCTCGGCCACTCAAGGACATTCAGAGAATTTTCCCGAAGCCACTCCTGCGTTGTCTTGGTTGTGTGCTTAGCGTCGTTGTCCTGTTGGAAGGTGAACCTTCGCCCCAGTCTGAGGTCCTGAGCGCTCTGGAGCAGGTTTTCATCAAGGATCTCTCTGTACTTTGCTCCGTTAATTTTTGCCTCATTCCTGACTAGTCTCCCAGTCCCTGCCGCTGAAAAACATCTCCACAGCATGATGCTGCCATCACCGTGCTTCACTGTAGGGATGGTGCCAGGTTTCCTCCAGAGGTGACGCTTGGCATTCCGGCCAAAGAGTTCAATCTTGGTTTCATCAGACCAGAGAATCTTGTTTCTCATGGTCTGAGATTCTTTAGGTGCCTTTTGGCAAACTCCAAGCGGGCTGTCATGTGCCTTTTACTGAGGAGTGGCTTCCATCTGGCCACTCTACCATAAAGGCCTGATTGGTGGAGTGCTGCAGAGATGGTTGTCCTTCTGGAAGGTTCTCCCATCTCCACAGAGGAACTCTAGAGCTCTGTCAGAGTGACCATCGGGTTCTTGGTCACCTCCCTGACCAAGGCCCTTCTCCCCCGATTGCTCAGTTTGGCTGGGCGGCCAGCTCTAGGAAGAGTCTTGGTGGTTCTAAACCTCTTCCATTTAAGAATGATGGAGGCCACTGTGTTCTTGGGGACCTTCAATGCTGCAGACATTTTTTGGTACCCTTCCCCAGGTCTGTGCCTCGACACAATCCTGTCTCGGAGCTCTACGGACAATTCCTTCGGCCTCATGGCTTGGTTTTTGCTCTGACCTGCACTGTCAACCGTGGGGCCTTATATAGACAGGTGTGTGCCTTTCCAAATCATGTCCAATCAATAAAATTGACCACAGGTGGACTCCAATCAAGTTGTAGAAACATCTCTAGGATCATCAATGGAAACAGGATGCACCTGAGCAAAATGTAAAGTCTCATAGCAAAGGGTCTGAATACTTATGTAAATAAGGTATTTCTGTTTTTTATATTTAATAAATTTGCAACAATTTCTAAAAATCTGTTTTCACTTTGTCATTATGGGGTATTGTGTGTAGATTGCTAGGGATTTTTATGTATTTAATCTATTTTAGAATAAGGCTGTAACGTAACAATGTGGAAAAAGTCAAGCGGTCTGAATACTTTCCGAAGGCACTGTAAATTCCCACTGTACCCATGATAAAGTTAACTACATTACTTTAGTTGGCTGCTTTGAGCAAAACCTGTATGTAATATAACCTATTCTAGGAGCCTAGTGTGTGTGTATGAACTATGTGTAATATTCTTTGACCATTGACTTCCCTGAAAACAAGTCCAGACAGCAGGATCAATATGAATCTGTCAGAGGACGTCACGCTGAATGAGGATGGTGATGGATGCTTCGTTGGTCTACACAACGAAGAAGCATATGTCCCTTCCAGGGATGTGGAGCTGACCTTGGACCTGGTGCCAGTAAGGATGGTCTTCACAGAGGCGATGAGACCCTCCCTCCTTGATATAGAAATAATTAGACTTCACTGCCTCCTCAATGGTAAGGTCCCTTGCACCTTAGGGACATTTGACCTCCACCACTGCTGTGGTGCCCACCAGACCATCTGGTGAGGCACCCAGGATCCCAGACCCTGTGACCCAAAGCCCTCACTCCTGTACTTCCATCCCTGTAGCCATTTTGAATGCCTTGATGCCTTCCTCTTCATTATCTGTGGCCCACTTCACAGACAACACCCCATCCAACGACTGTGATCTGAGGACCCTTTTTAGTAGCGACTGAGTAACGTGCTTGGACCTATAACTGCTCCATAATTGCTAGCCAACCCTCCCTCTCCTCATGGTGTGCCAGTTGGGGTTGGTGCGCTGTCAAACTGTTGCCTGCCTTCTAGCCTCCTGCTGCTCCACCGACAGCGCCATGCCAGCCAGGATGCCCTTGCTTTTTAACAATGTCCGGTACAGACAGGGAGGGTAGCGGTTGTTCTGGCTCAGGTTGAAGGAGCCATGCCATTCCACTGAACCTGCCCCAGAGACAGTTCCTTAGCCACTGAAGATCCTTCTCTGTGGGTTCTCGGGACAGAGGGTTGTAGTCTTCGGCCGGGTACAGGTCCTCCACTGACTGCACCTGGCTGGGCCACGGCTGGCTTCCTCCACTTACATTCCACATCCGTACGGCCGATTTTGTGAACCGCCAAAAATAGGTTGCATGGCTACACGTGTGAGCGCCACGGAGGCGTTCGCATGTGGTAGAGAGAATACCCTGGTCACCTATAGAGACCTGCCAAGAGGAAGGATGCTAAGTGCCACATGTCTTTCAATGCATGACTTTGAACACCTTGAAATGCATTTGATGTAAGAAATGTGCTAAATAAATAAAGTTTGATTTGATTGATGACATTAAAGCTGTAGAATATTTAATCAACTGTGATTTTTCACATGAGGACAAGTGCAGTTTTTCAATAAACTTTTCATTGATAACTTGGGATTTTATCACTTGACATATCAATCATATAGTGGCAAGTATCCTATAAATCAAGACTGTGTGAATGCATGTACCACTCCGAATAAACAAATACTGTGCCTTTTGAAGATTTGTCTCTGGTCATGAAACTGGTCCTCGGTAGCTCAATTGGTAGAGCATGGTGCTTGTAACGCCAGGGTAGTGGGTTCGATCCCCGGGACCACCCATACGTAAAAATGTATGCACACATGACTGTGTCGCTTTGGATAAAAGCGTCTGCTAACTTGCATATTATTATTATTATTATTATTATTATTATTATTATTATTATTATTATTATATTATACAATGCAGGCTGGATGTCTAAACAAAACCAATTCTGAATGTCAATAGATTTTTAGATTCATTCTCATCAATGACAACACTCTAGAACTGAGTTATCACTCATCGAAGTCTGGTATCCGGGGTAATCTGGTTATTGATTATATCATTGATTAAGTGACTCTTTCCTTGTAGAATGTTGACAGCTGTATAGAACATATTGCATTGCTAAGATGCTCAAACTTAACTTAATAGCTACACTCACTGACACAGGATCAACTTTATCCCTCATGCTGGCCCTGACCAAACCGGTAAATTGCTCCTCACTATAGCTGCACTTCTCCACATGGCCAGACTTATAGTGGTCTTCTCCCCTTTTAATGGTCATATGCTTCTCCTTGAAAAATGCCATGAGGTCTTAAATAGACACCAAAGTCGACATACTGTACAAACAATGATCTAGGCTAAGTAATACGAAATACTTGTTTTATTTACTGCTCTGCTAACTAGCTAGCTAAAGTGTAGTCAGTGGCTAGCTGAGACGAGAAAGGGGACGGAATAAGTTCAACACTTTATTCAATTAATTTCAATACAGCACATGGATTCATCATGGATTGGCCACAGGTCTCTGAACCAGCTAGAAATGACGTGCAGGAGCTTCCTGCGGGAATTTGTAGTTTTGCTGAGGTCTTCTCTGTTGCTAATTAGCATTTCGAATTTTTAGAATCTAAAATAATTTGACATAGGAATCTTTTTTCTATTTATTTTATTTTCCATAGCAGAATATTATTGCTCACTTTTTCTGGCGGTGATGGGTTCATATTCCCGAAGGTGCTGTTCAACAAATGACCATGCGCAGCTCTCATTTAATGGGACCTAGTAGCCTACTAAATAGATAGGTTATATGCATTTCAAGTTTTGCAATATCATAGGCAGCGCGGTTTATAATATCGGGATACAGTCACATTTAACAGCTGATCTTTTATATTGAAGTTGCCTATGTATCAAGTTGATTTCAAGTTTTTATTGTCAGGTGCACAAGTACAGTGTAATGCCTTTCTTGCTCGCTCTTTTCCAACAATGCAGTAATGAATAACAGCAGTACTATAACAATTTTTTTATACAAAGTCACGTAGAAGAGAATTATACGAAAAATACAACTGTGACTACTGTAAGTACTCTACTTGAAAAAAAACTATGTGTAGCATGCCCTATAATGTTTCAGAATTCGCGGGCCATCATATATTTTGGTTGGGGTAAAAGTCGATATAAAACGTTCTACGGACACAACAATTTGCCATGGTTTTGTCGTTCAGAAACTGACACAGTCATTTTCCAAATACAGCATTAAACTACTGCTAAAGATTAAAACGTTCTGCCAACACCGTGAATAGACCGGTAGTTTCTGTAAAATAGTTGAGATTCTGCGTAGGCTACAGTGTTGCTGTGTGCGCGATAGAGCCTATACCTATTTTTTTTTGCCCTCAAGTGGTTTTTAGAATGTTATTTGGCATATCTTGTTGTTTGCTAGCTACTCGTTTGACAATAACATATGGTAGCTAACTAACTTGTTAATTGTTTACAAACAAATGTGTGAACATTTACCATCACCCTCCACTTGTATTGTAAAAAAAACAAAAACACCCCTCCCCCCTCATATAATTACATCTAAATAATGTTGGATGCTGACCCTGTGACCTAGCCACCATACCCCTGGCTGCTGACCCTGTGACCTAGCCACCATACTCCTGGCTGCTGACCCTGTGACCTAGCCACCATACCCCTGGCTGCTGACCCTGTGACCTAGCCACCATACCCCTGGCTGCTGACCCTGTGACCTAGCCACCATACTCCCTGGCTGCTGACCCTGTGACCTAGCCACCATACTCCCTGGCTGCTGACCCTGTGACCTAGCCACCATACCCCTGGCTGCTGACCCTGTGACCTAGCCACCATACCCCTGGCTGCTGACCCTGTGACCTAGCCACCATACTCCCTGGCTGCTGACCCTGTGACCTAGCCACCATACTCCTGGCTGCTGACCCTGTGACCTAGCCACCATACCCCTGGCTGCTGACCCTGTGACCTAGCCACCATACCCCCTGGCTGCTGACCCTGTGACCTAGCCACCATACCCCTGGCTGCTGACCCTGTGACCTAGCCACCATACTCCTGGCTGCTGACCCTGTGACCTAGCCACCATACCCCTGGCTGCTGACCCTGTGACCTAGCCACCATACTCCTGGCTGCTGACCCTGTGACCTAGCCACCATACTCCTGGCTGCTGACCCTGTGACCCTAGCCACCATACTCCTGGCTGCTGACCCTGTGACCTAGCCACCATACTCCTGGCTGCTGACCCTGTGACCTAGCCACCATACTCCTGGCTGCTGACCCTGTGACCTAGCCACCATACTCCTGGCTGCTGACCCTGTGACCTAGCCACCATACTCCTGGCTGCTGACCCTGTGACCTAGCCACCATACTCCTGGCTGCTGACCCTGTGACCTAGCCACCATACTCCTGGCTGCTGACCCTGTGACCTAGCCACCATACTCCTGGCTGCTGACCCTGTGACCTAGCCACCATACTCCTGGCTGCTGACCATGTGACCTAGCCACCATACTCCTGGCTGCTGACCCTGTGACCTAGCCACCATACTCCTGGCCAGGGACGGCTTGTTCAATAGGGCGATATGGGCGACGCACTGCCAAACGGGAAAAGGAAGGGATTTTTTTTCTAATCAATTATATCACGGCAACAGCAGTTATCAGTGTTCACGTCTGATCTGCCAGCCACTAAATGTCAAATCAGGCTAAAGTCGTGCTTCAAATGGCCCCGCCCGTTTTTGGGGCGATTTCAGTCAAGTTGAAAATCGCCCAGAAGTCTCTCATAGCCTGTCATGTAAAATCTATTTTTTCACATTTCAAAGCTTTCAATACATTCTCTATGGGTGTCTGTGGGCATGCACTTACGCGCTTTCGTCATACGTGACGTAACGTTGAACGTAACTAAGACAATGGCGGCTAGAAGCGTCTCTGTTGCGACCTGCAGTGCGGCGTTATTTTATGTTTTTAATTTGTAGACTTAGTTTACAAACATTCTGCCAACCATGGATTTCCAGTGGTTGGTTTTGGACTGATCTTGTTGATCGTGTACATACCCGCTACGAACGGACTAAATAATGAAAACGCTGCTGGCAGCTGAATCCCAATACAGCTGGGAGACTTGGCTGGATGAGTCCCGGACAGAGAAGTGGAGCCGGCCACCTTCACCCTGGTCAGAGCGGACCGCGATCCTGGTAAGAGAGCGACTCTGTACCCGACATTGAACTGCTTTCTGTGTCATTGCGACCTTACTATCAATTCAATTCAATTTAAGGGCTTTATTGGCATGGGAAACGTGTGTTAACATTGCCAAAGCAAGGGAAGTAGATAGTAAACAAAAGTGAAATAAACAATAAATATTAACAGTAAACATTACACTCAGAAGTTTCAAAAGAATAAAGACATTTAAAATGTCATATTATGTATATATACAGTGTTGTTACAATGTGCAAATAGTTAAAGTACAAATGGGAAAATAAATAAACATAAATATGGGTTGTATTTACAATGGTGTTTGTTCTTCACTGGTTGCCCTTTTCTTGTGGCAACAGGTCACAAATCTTGCAGCTGTGATGGCACACTGTGGTTTTTCACCCAGTAGATAAGGGAGTTTATCAAAATTGGGTTTGTTTTTCGAATTCTTTGTGGATCGCTGTAATCTGAGGGAAATATGTGTCTCTAATATGGTCATACATTTGGCAGGAGGTTAGGAAGTGCAGCTCAGTTTCCACCTCATTTTGTGGGCAGTGTGCACATAGCCTGTCTTCTCTTGAGAGCCAGGTCTGCCTACGGCGGCCTTTCTCAATAGCAAGGCTATGGTCACTGAGTCTGTACATAGTCAAAGCTTTCATTAAGTTTGGGTCAGTCACATTGGTCAGGTATTCTGCCACTGTGTACTCTCTGTTTAGGGCCAAATAGCATTCTAGTTTGCTCTGTTTTTTTGTTTGTTCTTTCCAATGTGTCAAGTAATTCTCTTTTTGTTTTCTCATGATTTGGTTGGGTCTAATTGTGTTGTTGTTGTTGTTGTTGTTGTTGTCCTGGGGCTGTGTGGGGTCTGTTTGTGTTTGTGAACAGAGGCCCAGGACAAGCTTACTTAGGGGACTCTTCTCCAAGTTCATCTCTCTGTAGGTGATGGCTTTGTTATGGAAGGTTTGGGAATCGCTTCCTTTTAAGTGGTTACTATCTGCCCCGTGAGTTCCCCCAATTGTTTGTTACCGTTGTGTACTGTTGATAATCACAAGTTTACTGGAGAACTGAGACCAAGTAGAGACTTTGGACAGGGTGGATATGGTATAATAAAGGCAGTTTATTCAGAGGTAAAGATATCTGGAATCGCGTGCACGGACTCGTGCACGTGTGTAGGTCACCTAAATCATCAGAAAAATTGCCCCTGCTGAGAATTTTTTCAGGAGCCGCCACTGCTCCTGGCTGCTGACCCTGTGACCTAGCCACCATACTCCCGGGATCCATCCATTCCTGTTGTAATTGTATTAGTGTAGTATCCACAACTCCCCACAAGGTGGCGGGCAAGTACTGAGAACTGTGATAAAATAAACCAGTGAATTATTATAGGACTACAACTCTGATACAACTAGGGTTTAAATTAAATTAAAGATGACTTAGTCTGACCTATGTTCATCCACCAACATCATACTTTTGAATTTTGATTACATGTAGGCCTACATTTTCAGCCTTGATGACCACTTTGAAAGGAAGTGTTTTAATGAGGCAAATGCTTTCAAGTGTTATTCTCTGGGATCAAATGCATCTTGTAGAACAACAGAGGATTTCCTACACACCTTGTATGATATGTGTATATATTTTTTATTCAATTAATTTCACTATAACTATCTTATGTTATTGGGAATGTCATTGACCTGATTCAGGTAGACTGTAGAACATTTCCTGACATTTTTTTACAGTAAAATACTGGCAGCACAGAAGCCAGTAAATTACTGTAGATTTTCAGGACCTTTACTGAAACACAAATGTACAGCATATTACTGTAACACCTGACTACAGCAACACGCTGTATTTCTAGAATTTACAGTGCATTACTGGAAGCACGGTGATTAGTAAACTGTTGCAGATTTACAGTGCAGGCAGCTAGTGCCGACGATGGGCAGTTTTTATGTTGCATGTAATTAATATAGGTACTTCAATAGTTTCAATACCTACTTTGTCATTTGTATTTCACTGGCCTGAAGTACAATTAATGTATGTTGTAACAGTTTAATTAGAATACATATATTTTGTATTTTCTAATACAAAAATAAACTTGCAAGTATCCCCCTTAACTACGACAACATTCGCAGTAACGGTAACATTATATTTTTGACTGTGAAATGTTCTTGTTTATCTACCATTGTTTAAAACCCCTGTAGGTCTAAGCCCTTAGATCGCAATATCTACTAAGCTAACATATGGAATTGTTTTTAGATGGTCATAAAATGTATAATTTAGCCATTATATTTAGAATTTTAGGACCCCTACAGTTGAAACCTTAGCCAAATACATTTAAACTCAGTTTTTCACAATTCCTGACATTTAATTCTAGTAAAAATTCCCTGTTTTAGGTCAGTTAGGATCACCATTTTATTTTAAGTATGTGAAATGCCAGAATAATAGTAGAGAGAATTATTTATTTCAGCTTTTATTTCTTTCATCACATTCCCAGTGGGTCAGAAGTTTACATACACGCAATTAGTATTTGGTTGCATTGCCTTTAAATTGTTTAACTTGGGTCAAATGTTTCGGGTTGCCTTCCACAAGCTTCCCACAATAAGTTGGGTGAATTTTGGCCCATTCCTCCTGACAGAGCTGGTGTGACTGAGTCAGGTTTGTAGGCCTCCATGCTCGCACATGCTTTTTCAGTTCTGCCCACACATTTTCTATAGGATTGAGGTCAGGGCTTTGTGATGGCCACTCTAATACCTTGACTTGTCCTTAAGCCATTTTGCCACAACTTTGGAAGTATGCTTGGGGTCATTGTCCATTTGGAAGACCATTTGCGACCAAGCTTTAACTTCCTGACTGATGTCTTGAGATGTTTCTTCAATATATCCACATAATTTTCCTTCCTCATGATGCCATCTATTTTGTGAAGTGCACCAGTCCCTCCTGCAGCAAAGCACCCCCACAGCATGATGCTGCCACCCCCGTTCTTCACGGTTGGGATGGTGTTCTTCGGCTTGCAAGCCACACCTTTTTCCTCCAAACATAACAATGGTCATTATGGCCAAACAGTTCTATTTTTGTTTCATCAGACCAGAGGACATTTCTCCAAAAAGTATGAACTTTGTCCCCATCTGCAGTTGAAAACCGTAGCTTGCTTTTTTATGGCGGTTTTGGAGCAGTGGCTTCTTCCTTGCTGAGCAGCCTTTCAGGTTATGTCGATATAGGACTCGTTTTACTGTGGATATAGATACTTTTGTACGGTATGATGGCTGCGTGGTCCCATGGTGTTTATACTTGCGTACTATTGTTTGTACAGATGAACGCGGTACCTTCAGGTGTTTGGAAATTGCTCCCAAGGATGAACCAGACTTGTGGAAGTCTACAATTATTTTTCTGAGGTCTTGGCTGATTTCTTTTGATTTTCCCATGATGTCAAGCAAAGAGGCACTGAGTTTGAAGGTAGGCCTTGAAATACATCCACAGGTACACCTCCAATTGACTCAAATGATGTAAATTAGCCTATAAGAACCTTCGAAAGCCATGACATCATTTTTTTGAATTTTCCAAGCTGTTTAAAGGCACAGTCAACTTAGTGTATGTAAACTTCTGACCCACTGGAATTGTGATACAGTGAATTATAAGTGAAATTATCTGTCTGTAAACAATTGTTGGAAAAATTACTTGTGTCATGCACAAAGTAGATGTCCTAACCGACTTGCCAAAACTATAGTTTGTTAACAATAAATGTGTGGCGTGGTTGAAAAATGAGTTTTAATGACTCCAACCTAAGTGTATGTAAACTTCCGACTTCAACTGTATAAAAAAATATACATTCCCAGTCAAAAGTTTGGACACACCTACTCATTCAAGGGTTTTTCTTTATTTTTACTGTTTTTCTATATTGTAGAATAATGGTGAAGACATCAAAACTATAACACATATGGAATCATGTAGTAACCAAAAAAGTGTTAAACAAATCAAAATATATTTTATATTTGAGATTCTTCAAATAGCCACCGTTTGCCTTGATAACAGCTTTGCACACTCTTGGCATTCTCTCAACCAGCTTCATGAGGTAGTCACCTGAAATGCATTTCAATTAACAGGTGTGCCTTGTTAAAAGTTAATTTGTGGAATTTCTTTCCTTCTTAATGCATTTGAGCCAATCAGTTGTGTTGTGACAAGGTAGGGGTGGTATACAGAAGATAGCCCTATTTGGTAAAAGACCAAGTCCATATTATGGCAAGAACAGCTCAAATAAGCAAAGAGAAACGACAGTCCATCATTACTTTAGGACATGAAGGTCAATCAATACAGAACATTTCAAGAACTTTGAACATTTCTTCAAGTGCAGTCGCAAAAACCATCAAGCGCTATGATGAAACTGGCTCTCATGAGGACCGCCACAGGAATGGAAGACCCAGAGTTACCTCTGATGCAGAGGATAAGTTCATTAGAGTTACCAGCCTCAGAAATTGCAGCCCAAATAAATGCTTCACAGAGTTCAAGTAACAGACACATCTCAACATCAACTCTTCAGAGGAGACAGTGTGAATCAGGCCTTCATGGTCGAATTGCTGCAAAGAAACCATTACAAAAGGACACCAATAAGAAGAAGAGACTTGCTTGGGCCAAGAAACCCGTGCAACGGATATTAGACCGGTGGACATTTTTGCTTTTGTCTGGAGTCCAAATTTGAGATTTTTGGTTCCAACCGCTGTGTCTTTGTGAGACGCGATGTGGGTGAATGGATGATCTCCGCATGTGTAGTTCCCACCGTAAAGCATGGAGGAGGAGGTGTTATGGTTGGGGGGTGCTTTGCTGGCCTGTGATCTATTTAGAATTCAAGGCACACTTAACCAGCATGGCTACCACAGCATTCTGCAGCGATATGCCATCCCATCTGGTTTGGGCTTAGTGGGACTATCATTTGTTTTTCAACAGGACAATGACCCAACACACCTCCAGGCTGTGTAAGGGCTATTTTACCAAGAAGAAGAGTGATGGAGTGCTGCATCAGATGACCTGGTCTCCACAATCCCCCGACCTCAACCCAACTGACATGGTTTGGGATGAGTCGGACCGCAGAGTGAAGGAAAAGCAGACAACAAGTGCTCAGAATATGTGGGAACTCCTTCAAGACTGTTGGAAAAGCATTCCAGGTGAAGCTGGTTTAGAGAATGCCAGGAGTGTGCAATGCTGTCATCAAGGCAAAGGGTGGCTATTTGAAGAATCTCAAATCTCAAATATATTTTCATTTGTTTAACACTTTTTTGGTTACTACACGATTCAATATATGTTATTTCATCATTCTGATGTCTTCGCTATGATTCTACAATGTAGAAAATAGTTTTAAAAAGAAAGAAAAACCCTGGAATGAGTAGGTGTGTCCAAACTTTTGACTGGTACTGTATATAATTTATATAAATGATTTGGTGAAACATTGATGAAGCCACTGCTCTACAATGCACCCAAGGATCAGGGGAGTCATCTGAAGGTAACCCAAAACCAGCTGGATGAATTGCAATAAGTCAATTTTCAATCAATTTTATTTTATATAGCCCTTCTTACATCAGCTAATATCTCGAAGTGCTGTACAGAAACCCAGCCTAAAACCCCAAACAGCTAGTAATGCAGGTGTAGAAGCACGGTGGCTAGGAAAAACTCCCTAGAAAGGCGAAAGCCTAGGAAGAAACCTAGAGAGAAACCAGGCTATGAGGGGTGGCCAGTCCTCTTCTGGCTGTGCCGGGTGGAGATTATAACAGAACCATGCCAAGATGTTCAAAAATTTTCATAAGTGACAAGCATGGTCAAATAATAATCAGGAATAAATCTCAGTTGGCTTTTCATAGCCGATCATTAAGAGTTGAAAACAGCAGGTCTGGGACAGGTAGGGGTTCCATAACCGCAGGCAGAACAGTTGAAACTGGAATAGCAGCAAGGCCAGGCGGACTGGGGACAGCAAGGAGTCACCACGGCCGGTAGTCCCGACGTATGGTCCTAGGGCTCAGGTCTCTCAGTTGGCTTTTCATAGCCGATCATTAAAGAGTTGAAAACAGCAGGTCTGGGACAGGTAGGGGTTTCGTAGCCGCAGGCAGAACAGTTGAAACTGGAATAGCAGCAAGGCCAGGCGGACTGGGGACAGCAAGGTGTCATCATGCCCGGTAGTCCTGACGTATGGTCCTAGGGCTCAGGTTCTCAGAGAGAAAGAGAGAACGAGAGAATTAGAGAGAGCATACTTAAATTCACACAGGACACTGGATAAGACAGGAGAAGTACTCCAGGTATAACCAACTAACCCCAGCCCCCCGACACATAAACTACTGCAGCATAAATACTGGAGGCTGAGACAGGAGCGGTCCGGAGACACTGTGGCCCCATCCGAAGAAACCCCGGACAGGGCCAAACAGGAAGGATATAACCCCACCCACTCCGCCAAAGCACAGCCCCCGCACCACTAGAGGGATATCCCCAACCACCAACTTACAATCCTGAGACAAGGCCGAGTATAGCCCACAGAGGTCTCCACCACAGCACAAACCAAGGGGGGCGCCAACCCAGACAGGAAGATCACGTCAGTAACTCAACCCACTCAAGTGACGCACCCCTCCCAGGGACGGCATGAAAGAGCACCAGCAAGCCAGTGACTCAGCCCCTGCAACAGGGTTAGAGGCAGAGAACCCCAGTGGAGAGGGGAACCGGCCCGGCAGAGACAGCAAGGGCTGTTCGTTGCTCCAGCCTTTCCGTTCACCTTCACACTCCTGGGCCAGACTACACTCAATCATATGACCTACTGAAGAGATAAGTCTTCAGTAAAGACTTAAAGGTTGAGACCGAGTCTGCGTCTCTCACATGGGTAGGCAGACTGTTCCATAAAAATGGAGATCTATAGGAGAAAGCCCTGCCTCCCGCTGTTTGCTTAGAAATTCTAGGGACAATTAGGAGGCCTGCGTCTTGTGACCGTAGCGTACGTATTGGTATGTACGGCAGGACCAACTCGGAAAGATAGGTAGGAGCAAGCCCATGTAACGCTTTATAGGTTAACAGTAAAACCTTGAAATCAGCCCTTGCCTTAACAGGAAGCCAGTGTAGGGAAGCTAGCACTGGAGTAATATGATCAAATTTCTTGGTTCTAGTCAGGATTCTAGCAGCCGTATTTAGCACTAACTGAAGTTTATTTAGTGCTTTATCCGGGTAGCCGGAAAATAGAGCATTGCAGTAGTCTAGCCTAGAAGTAACAAATGCATGGATTAATTTTTTCTGCATCATTTTTGGACAGAACATTTCTGATTTTTGCAATGTTACGTAGATGGAAAAAAGCTGTCCTTGAAACAGTCTTGATATGTTCGTCAAAAGAGAGATCAGGGTCAAGAGTAACACCGAGGTCCTTCACAGTTTTATTTGAGACGACTTTACAACCATCTAGATGAATTGTCAGATTTAACAGAAGATCTCTTTGTTTCTTGGGACCTAGAACAAGCATCTCTGTTTTGTCCGAGTTTAAAAGTAAAAAAGTTTTCAGCCATCCACTTCCTTATGTCTGAAACACAGGCTTCTAGCGAGGGCAATTTTGGGGCTTCACCATGTTTCATTGAAATGTACAGCTGTGTGTCATCCGCATAGCAGTGAAAGTTAACATTATGTTTTCGAATAACATCCCCAAGAGGTAAAATATATAGTGAAAACAATAGTGGTCCTAAAACGGAACCTTGAGGAACACCGAAATGTACAGTTGATTTGTCGGAGGACAGACCATTCACAGAGACAAACTGATATCTTTCCGACAGGTAGGATCTAAACCAGGCCAGAACTTGTCCGTGTAGACCAATTTGGGTTTCCAGTCTCTCCAAAAGAATGTGGTGATCGATGGTGTCAAAGGCAGCACTAAGGTCTAGTAGCACGAGGACAGATGCAGAGCCTCGGTCTGACGCCATTAAAAGGTCATTTACCACCTTCACAAGTGCAGTCTCAGTGCTATGATGGGGTCTAAAACCAGACTGAAGCATTTCGTATACATTGTTTGTCTTCAGAAAGGCAGTGAGTTGCTGCGCAACAGCTTTTCTAAAATTTTTGAGAGGAATGGAAGATTCGATATAGGCCGATAGTTTTTTATATTTTCCGGGTCAAGGTTTGGCTTTTTCAAGAGAGGCTTTATCACTGCCACTTTTAGTGAGTTTGGTACACATCCGGTGGATAGAGAGCTGTTTATTATGTTCAACATAGGAGGGCCAAGCACAGGAAGCAGCTCCTTCAGCAGTTTAGTAGGAATAGGATCCAGTATGCAGCTTGAAGGTTTAGAGGCCATGATTATTTTCATCATTGTGTCAAGAGATATAGTACTAAAACACTTAAGTGTCTCTCCCGATCCCAGGCCCTCGCAGAGTTGTGCAGATCCAGGACAGCTAAGCCCTGGAGGAATACGCAGATTCAAAGAGGAGTCCGTAATTTGCTTTCTAATGGTCATGATCTTTTCCTCAAAGAAGTTCATGAATTTATCACTGCTGAAGTGAAAGCCATCCTCTCTTGGGGAATGCTGCTTTTAGTTAGCTTTGCAACAGTATCAAAAAGAAATTTTGGATTGTTCTTATTTTCCTCAATTAAGTTGGAAAAGTAGGATGATCGAGCAGCAGTGAGGGCTCTTCGGTACTGCACGGTACTGTCTTTCCAAGCTAGTCGGAAGACTTCCAGTTTGGTGTGGCGCCATTTCCGTTCCAATTTCCTGGAAGCTTGCTTCAAAGCTCGGGTATTTTCTGTATACCAGGGAGCTAGTTTCTTATGACAAATGTTTTTCGTTTTTAGGGGTGCAACTGCATCTAGGGTATTGCGCAAGGTTAAATTGAGTTCCTCAGTTAAGTGGTTAACTGATTTTTGTCCTCTGACGTCCTTGGGTAGGCAGAAGGAGTCTGGAAGGGCATCAATGAATTTTTGTGTTGTTTGAGAATTTATAGCACGACTTTTGATGCTCCTTGGTTGGGGTCTGAGCAGATTATTTGTTGCGATTGCAAATGTAATAAAATGGTGGTCCGATAGTCCAGGATTTTTGTGGAAAAACATTAAGATCTACAACATTTATTCCATGGGACAAAACTAGGTCCAGAGTATGACTGTGGCAGTGAGTAGGTCCAGAGACATGTTGGACAAAACCCACTGAGTCGATAATGGCTCCGAAAGACTTTTGGAGTGGGTCTGTGGACTTCTCCATGTGAATATTAAAATCACCAAAAATTAGAATATGATCTGCTATGACTACAAGGTCTGATAGGAATTCAGGAAACTCAGAGAGGAACGCTGTATATGGCCCAGGAGGCCTGTAAACAGTAGCTATAAAAAGTGATTGAGTAGGCTGCATAGATTTCATGACTAGAAGCTCAAAAGATGAAAACGCCATTTTTTTTTTGTAAATTGAAATTTGCTATCGTAAATGTTAGCAACACCTCCGCCTTTGCGGGATGCACGGGGAATATGGTCACTAGTGTAACCAGGAGGTGAGGCCTCATTTAACACAGCAAATTCATCAGGCTTAAGCCATGTTTCAGTCAGGCCAATCACATCGAGATTATGATCAGTGATTAGTTCATTGACTATGACTGCCTTTGAAGTGAGGGATCTAACATTAAGTAACCCTATTTTGAGATGTGAGGTATCACGATCTCTTTCAATAATGGCAGGAATGGAGGAGGTCTTTATCCTAATAAGATTGCTAGGGTGAACACCGCCATGTTTAGTTTTGCCCAACCTAGGTCGAGGCACAGACACAGTCTCAATGGGTATGGCTGAGCTGACTACACTGACTGTGCTATTGGCAGACTCCACTAAGCTGGCAGGTTGGCTAACAGCCTGCTGCCTGGCCTGCAGGCTGTTAATAAGTGCTGTGATGTCACGAGAGGCTGTGTCCTGGAGGGACGTTACATCCCCCTGAGGTGGCTGCAAACCCAGACAGCTATGGCTCCATCTGCTGGTATGGTCGGGAACTCCACCCCTCTATGGCCAATCTTCCCACGCAGCTGAAACAAATGAGGAGCTGATGAGCTGAAGGTTTGGGAAGGGAAGAGACACACTGAGAGGGTGTGTGGGGGGTGAAGAGACACAGTCTCCAACCTGGGCTCTCTGGAGGACAAGAGTGCTGCACGTCCACTTCCATGAGGAATATAAGGATTTGGAGATACTTACCTTTGGGAAATACTCACCTTTGGATATATGCACCGGTGGAAATACGTGAGAGACATTTGGAAGGACTTTTTGCTGGGTTGGCCACTAGCTGCAACGTGGACTACAGTAAGGCTGGGGAAAAGTTATCTGAGCGAGTGAGAATTATGATTTTGGATGTGGAAGAGACATCCCTGAACTGTTAACCCTTAAAGAGCCACAAGAGAACAGAATTTTGTTATATTTTCGTTAATTTCCCAAGACCTATAATAAAATCCTTGTTTTGTTTGAACCTTGTCTCCTTGCACTACTTGAGCAATCCCGCTGAAAGCTGTGTAGCCTCTCGTGACGTCACAGATGGTGGAGAATACGGGCAAGCTCAAGCGTTAATAGTGCATGTCAGAGGAGGATACCGAAGGTTTGATCACCCAGTTTTCCAAGTTGGCCGTAGGCTCCCGCCGACTGAAATGGAGGACATATTGAAAGCCCTTGTTGCTGGCCAGCAAGCCCAGATGCAAGCAAACGTGGCTCTCTTGGAGGAGCAAAAGAAAGCCAACCTTCTGAAGGCAGAGGAAATTGCAGTTGCAGAGACAGATGGTTGTCCAAAATACCCGCCCAATAAAGGCAAGTGACTTTATATCTAAGATGGGAGCTACCGATGACATTGAGGCATACCTGCATGCATTTGAGGCCACGGCCACTAGGGAAGCCTGGCCCAAGCAACAGTGGGTTGGTCTGTTAGCCCCCTTCCTAACCGGGAATCGCTGAATGCTGTCCGGGACCTGGGCCCTGACCAGGTTACTGACTATGATGCCCTGAAGTCTGAGATCCTCAGCAGATATGGACTCACAAAGTTTGGTATGGCCCAGCGCTTTCACAGCTGGACCTTCCAACCAGACCAACCTCCTCGGGCGCAGATGCATGAACTTGTCCGAATCGCAAGGAAATGGCTGGATCCGCAGAGGAATACAGCAGCGGCGGTGGTGGAGGCCGTTGTGGTGGATCGTTACCTACGCGCCCTGCCTTATGAGGCAAAAACGGTTCATCAGTCAACAGGCCTTGACCACGGCTGATCTGACCGTGGAAGCTGTGGAAAAGTACCAGGCCACAGCGGAGATGCTGAATGCTTCCCGGAAAGACCCCAGGAGTGCGGCCCCACCACAAATGGGAAGAACCCGTCCAAAGGACCCCAAGGTCTCGAACCCAGCCACGTCAGGACTCATCCCGGCTCCAGGGGGAGCCAGAAACCAGGCGGGTCCAAGAAGAGTACACCAGGAGGGGGAAACTCGACAGTGTTACCGGTGTGGGGAGATGGGACATATCTCCTGGCAGTGTGGGAAACCAGCCGATGAACCTATGCCCACTGCGGAGTCCTCCAGCGCAGCACCCACACACCGTTTTGCCTCGCTCTTGGGAGTCGTAGATGGCGGCCCAGATCGACCCCCCACCTGCCCGGTAACTGTGAATCACCATGATGTGGGAGGCCTTACTGGATTCTGGTAGCCGGGCCACCCTGGTGCGTAAGGATTTGGTGGGCCCAACGTGTCTGACCCCGGGGAAAGTCCTCCCAGTTTCCTGTGTCCATGGGGACACCAGAGAATACCCCATTACTGAACTTACAATGACCAGCACACGGGGAACCATACACACGACGGCGGGGGTGGTTGATTCCCTCCCCGTCCCTGTCCTAATTGGACGAGACTGCCCAGCCTTTTACCCACTCTGGAGAGAGTCTCAGGAGAGGATAACCCGAGTACCTCGGAAACGGAGAGGCAAGACTCATCCTGGGAAGGCTCCGGTGCAATCCTCCGAATTACTCACTCCCGCCCGGGCTCGGATAGGGATGGCAGGTGCCCAGACCGACACAGAGACGGAGCTACAGAATCTGGACAAAGAACTGTCTGGTCTGAAGGGGACCGCTGAGAGGTATCGTTTGTTAAAGCAACAGTTAGACATGAAGACAGAAGAGTTAGATATCCTCCAGGCTAAACTCCAACAGAGCTCCTTCCATAAGCAACAGGAGGAGCTGGAGAGGCTGCGCAGGACCATCGAGGAGTGTGAGGAGACCCTGCGCAGTAGTAAGGAGGTCCAGAAGAAGGCAGAGGAGAAGTACAAGGTGTTGGAGAACAAGATGAAGAATGCGGAGGCAGAGAGAGAGAAGGAACTGAAAGCTGCTCAACAGAAGCTAAACTCTGCTAAAACCAAGGCTGATGCGTTCAGTAAGAAACTCAAGGAGAGACAACAGGAGGCTGAGTCCCTGGTCCTAGAGTTGGAGGAGTTGAAGAGAGAGCAGTCTGGCAAGCACCACGGCAATGCGGACGCCCTCTCCCGGCGTGATGCCTTCTTCGCTGCCTTTACCCCGACGAGGACGTCGGTCCCGAGGAGGGGGATGTGTGATGTCACGAGAGGCTGTGTCCTGGAGGGACGTTACATCCCCCTGAGGTGGCTGCAAACCCAGACAGCTATGGCTCCATCTGCTGGTATGGTCGGGAACTCCACCCCTCTATGGCCAATCTTCCCACGCAGCTGAAACAAATGAGGAGCTGATGAGCTGAAGGTTTGGGAAGGGAAGAGACACACTGAGAGGGTGTGTGGGGGGTGAAGAGACACAGTCTCCAACCTGGGCTCTCTGGAGGACAAGAGTGCTGCACGTCCACTTCCATGAGGAATATAAGGATTTGGAGATACTTACCTTTGGGAAATACTCACCTTTGGATATATGCACCGGTGGAAATACGTGAGAGACATTTGGAAGGACTTTTTGCTGGGTTGGCCACTAGCTGCAACGTGGACTACAGTAAGGCTGGGGAAAAGTTATCTGAGCGAGTGAGAATTATGATTTTGGATGTGGAAGAGACATCCCTGAACTGTTAACCCTTAAAGAGCCACAAGAGATCAGAATTTTGTTATATTTTCGTTAATTTCCCAAGACCTATAATAAAATCCTTGTTTTGTTTGAACCTTGTCTCCTTGCACTACTTGAGCAATCCCGCTGAAAGCTGTGTAGCCTCTCGTGACGTCACAGTGCATAAAATGTGCCAAAAATAACGTGACCAAACATGGGTAAAAAAAAATCAATATTACATTTACATTTACATTTTAGTCATTTAGCAGACGCTCTATGTTTTCCCTAAGTGTTCTTCTATCTCTTAGATATAAGGACAGATATTTCAAAACCTTCTTCCTTATTATTTAATTTTCTAATTTCTGTTTTGCCATTTATTAATGTGTTATTCAATGCGTTTTTATGAGATATAGCAGTAAAGGCTAAATTAAAATGTTCATCAAATAATTTTCGTATATATATTTTTTTATACCTACAGGGGTTCCTAAAATTCAAAATCAAATGGATAAATTATGCATTTTATGACCATCTTAAAACAATTCCATATGCTAGCTTAGTAGATATTGCAATCTAAGGGCTTAGACCTACAGGGGTTTTAAACCATGGTAGATAAACAAGAACATATCACAGTCATAGCAAGTAAAAATATTGTGTTACCTTTACCGAGAATGTTCTTGTAGTTAAGCGGGCTACTTGCAAGTTCATCTGAACTCATCTGAACCTTCTGGCTCGGACATCCTCACTTCGAAGAGGTCTTCTTACAAAACCGACTGTCCAGACAAACCTGTTCGAAATGAGGACGTCCGAGACAGAGAGTTCAGATGACTGCTGTAAAGCTAGTAGATGTCATAGAGCCAAACAACCAGTCTCCCCTTTCGATATTGGTGACTTATTGGTTTGTAGCTCACATGGTTCGGGTTTTATAGACGATTTCGTGATGATGTTGTCCGGATCCTCTCGTGTAGAAAAAGGCCGCTTTCACCCGCCCAATGTTATGGAGTAGGCATAAAGGAAAGAAGGGATTGAGCTACAGCCACCACAAGAAACGCTAAGTCTCTAGCAAAAACACACAGGGAGCAATTCAATATTCAAAATGATGTCACCGTGTGATCCATGGGTGCGTCAATCGACTCTAGGGGTTTTTAATGCACTGACTAAATTGCTCTGGATAAGTGTCTACTAAATTACCAAAATGTAAATGACAAATTAACATTTACATTTTTAGTCATTTAGCAGACGCTCTTATCCAGAGCGACTTACAGGAGCAATTAGGGTTAAGTGCCTTGCTCAAGGGCACATCGACAGATTTTTCACCTAGTCGGCTCTGGGATTAGAACCAGCGACCTTTCGGTTACTGGCACAACGCTCTTACCCACTAAGCTACCTGCCGCCCACTTGCAAAGCACATTGCTGTCTATTATTCTAATGAGCTCCGCCCCCAAACAAGGCCCATTCTTTTTTTTACCTGATGGCCGTTCAGTTCACTGCTATGTT
Source organism: Coregonus clupeaformis (assembly GCF_020615455.1). Classification (NCBI taxonomy): domain Eukaryota; kingdom Metazoa; phylum Chordata; class Actinopteri; order Salmoniformes; family Salmonidae; genus Coregonus; species Coregonus clupeaformis. The sequence goes on from NC_059201.1 coordinate 5,884,510, forward strand.
GTGTAACTTGTACATGTTAATGAGCCAGAAACCACAATGCCATGCACCCACTAGTGTTCAAAACGTTTTTGGCGCTCCAAAAATACAGCATGGTACTGTATTCTGTGGGGTTGTACTGAATGACAGGAAAATACTGGCAGCACAGTATCCGGTAAATAACTGTAGATTTACATTACAAGGTTTTTAGATTCCAAAATACGGTATGGTACTGTATTCTGTGCAGTACATCATTCTCACTGACAGGTGCAACAAATATAGCCTCTTACAAGGCACGCCTCCAAATATGTTAATGAGCCAGAGATTCTTTCCCGACCACAACACTTTCAGAAAAAATGCACCATAATTCACAGTATGCTGCTGGTAATATACAGCATTGTAGCGGAATGCCACTGAGCCTCCCATAATGTATTGCTCTTTACAGTGCTGTATTGTAATATAGAATTACAGTAGCTAACTGTAAAGTTGTCGCTCTAAATGTACAGCAATTTCTTACAGTGTAGGCTATTTATGTTATTGGTGTACATTGAGTGGGCAGGCAGCCCTATTGGTCTGCTGGCCTACGTACGCAGAAACACGTGGAACAAACTCAGTATTTTATTAATGTCCTCTTGTAAATGTAATCTAGGCTACTGTCATGACCTGATCACATTTTTAGAACCTGTACCCTTAGCACCAACGTGTTCGTTCACCTGCTGTGAGGCGTGCATAACTTCAAAACGCCTGTTTTATGAGTTTATTGACACCGTTTTGCAATTGGGTAAAAATACAACAGTTGAAGTATGCAGACAAAAAATATAGCCCATAATGACTATCAATTTCAGACCCACCTGCGCACATACGGACTCACATGGTCAAATACATGATAAAGAAATTAAATAGAGTAGAATAGAAATAAACATAAAAATCAACATTAGTACAATTTCAAGTTCATGTTCAGAGAGAAAGGATACTGCACTTATCAATATTTTCTCCCACCTGCTCCACCCGCCCCTCACTCCCTTCCCTTCTGCAGGACATTTTTTACGACAGAGCAATAGGCCTAATTAATTGCATCATATTTACTTACATTATCAAGCCTATCTGACCAGATAGAGATTGATTAAAGAGTGGTAACTAACTGGGGTAAAGTTAATAGTTTGCTGTACTTTGATCTGGTCACTTCAATGTGAAGGGTCGCGCTGACTAATCCCTGGGCGTCATGCCATCATTCAAATAAAAGATGTGTCAAAGTTGGCAACAGCTACAGGTCTACGTGGCATGACATGCCACAGGTGTTTGGCTATTATAATTTATTATTCGGTAATATAGTGGTGTGATAGCTGGAATCGATAATATAGCCTATGTCTTATTTTAACCTTAAAAGCACTGTGCGTAATGTGGCCTCTTTGATCACTGTGCGCTATAGCGCATGTGTCATGGTTCTCGCTCATTCTTGCACGTCTTTCTCTGCTTACGTGGTGTGTGTGTTTGTGTGTGTGTGTGTGTGTGTGTGTGTGTGTGTGTGTTTGTGCCTAAGAAAAATAAACAGAGCGAGACAGTGCAGTGCCTGTAATTTCCTTGATGTGCCTCCCTCTAACGTGTCACAACTTCTGGTAGATTAACCCAGATATGGGGAGCATCATCAGGTGTTGAAGTACCACTCATGCTCTCTTAACCGTTGTATTCGAGGCATCCACCTGCGGGAACAAGCACCTGCTGACTGGAAGAGTTCAGGAACTTGTTAAATACAAGAGCAACCAACTCAGGGACCACACATATTTCAACATGTTTTCTTCCATTTGATCGATTATTTTTACCAACGCCTGCTGTCTTTAAAATGCATAGTATTCGAGACTCCACCAACATTCCATTCTCTTCATTTTCAACATTGCCAATGTATTTATTGATGACTACTCTGCTGGTGATGGGCCTGGAGGCTGCGGCCACGGCAGGGACCACGCCGGGCTGCGCGTCTTGCGGCATGCCGCTAATGGAGAAGGATTCGGAGCAGAGGCTCCTGGTTGAAATCGCCAAGCAGCAGATCTTGAACAAGCTACACCTGAAAGAGAGACCAAACATCACATCGACGGTGCCCCGCGCGGCACTTCTCACCGCGCTCCGCAAACTGCACAAGGGACGTGTCAGACCGGACGGCACCATTGAACTTGAAAACAAGATCAAGGAAACCAAAGATCCGGGATATGAAATAGTGAGCTTCGCAGAAATGGGTAAGTGTACTTAAAAAATATATATTATATCGTAGTGTATACTAGTGGAACCGTATGTGCACTTTATTATCCTTTGTTGGTTATGAACTCCAATGTACTGGTATCGAATGCGCTTTTGGAACAATGTAAATAAACCATGTACATTGAAATACAGAGCTCACACATTTATTTACATTGAAACCCTGACTTAAGATACCTCTTTAACCTAAAGGTACCTCAAGCTTCCGTGCGCTATGTGACCTCAAACCTTGATTTACGCAGAAGTTGGTAACGCTCGAGACTAAAATCAGGTGCTTATCACACACCTCTTTTCTCTTGCGTATTTCAATATAAAATATTAATGAATCCATTTTGATGGTTTGAAATAACTTTGAAATAACTCATACAACTAAACAACATAAACATCAGTTTATACGTTTTAGTTAAATATATCTAATGTAGTTCTTGACTTGCATAATTGTCGAATGTAGTGCTTGAGATGTATTGGCATCACTTATAGAATGGACCTGAAAGGCTGTTTACACTTTGAAAGATGACAAATCGGTCTTGGGTGGCAGGTAGCTTAGTGGTTAAGAGCGTTGGTCGCTGGTTCTAATCCCCGAGCCGACTAGGTGAAAAATCTGTCGATGTGCCCTTGAGCAAGGCACTTAACCCTAATTGCTCCTGTAAGTCGCTCTGGATAAGAGCGTCTGCTAAATGACAAACATTTTTTTTAAATATATTTTTAAAAATATTACCTCTCTCTGCTCTGTCTTTTCTCTCTGTGATCTAGATGAGATGAACACCACTACTGGCACCCCGTCAGGCCTCACCTTCCAGTTCCTGCAGGAGAGAGACCACAGCATCCAGGTGCTTCAGTCTGCCCTGTGGCTGTATGTCCACTCCTCCGACACCCCTAACCGGGGCCCCCGCCCCACTGCCACAGCCCACATCTACCTGTCTGGCTCTGGGGAGGGCAGCTCCAACCGCACCGTCCTCTTGGAGAAGATCTTGGATGCGCAGCAGAGCAACTGGCATACCTTCCCCATCACCCACACCCTGCAGGCCTTCATGGACGGGGGCAAGCGGCGGCTACAGCTTGAGGTCACCTGCAAGGAGGCCGGGTCTGAGCCGGGCCAGGGCCAGAACCTGTGTGAGCTGGGTAAGTCCATGGACATGGCCCATCAGCCGTTCGTGGTGGCCCAGGTGCGGCTCCGTGACGACTCCAAGCACATCCTCCAGAGGAGATCCCTGCGCTGCGGGGACAACGTCAGCGTCTGCTGCAAGAAGGACTTCTATGTCAAGTTCAAGGATATCCAGTGGCAGGACTGGATCATAGCGCCTGAAGGGTACCATATGAACTACTGTATGGGCCAGTGTCCCCAGGCCCTGGCCGGGTCTCCGGGCATCGCGTCTTCTTTCCACGCCACAGTGTTCAGCCAGCTCAAAGCCAACGGCATCAATTCAGCGGTGTCTTCTTGCTGTGTGCCCATCCAGCGCAGGCCTCTGTCTATGGTCTACTTCAACTCACAGCACAGCATCGTCAAGACCGACGTCCCTGATATGATCGTAGAGTCCTGCGGCTGCACGTAAACACATAGAAGAGAAAGACCAGACATTCAGTTTATGATGCTTTTAGTCTGAGAAGACTAGATTTAATTTGTTACACCGGCACACACACACACACACACACACACACACACACACACACACACACACACACACACACACAGAATAATTTTAGATATTCTTTCTCTATCAATTCGATAGAGGGTTTTTGCACAGAAAGTGAGAATGTTTGAGAATGAGACTTCAATGTCTTGTAACTAGCAGACCTGGTTCAAATACTATATAGGGTATTTCAATTACTTTCAAATACATTTTGAAGTAAGTATTTCAATATATATATTTTTTTGAAAGACAAGTAGTTGAATATTGTAATGTATTTGGAAATACACTTGGAAAGTATTTGGAAATACACTTGGAAAGTATTTGAAAATACTTACATACACTGACTCAAATACACTCCCAGGCATTTGAAAATAGTATTTGAAATAAGTATTTGATAATACTTTCAAATACTTCCAATAGAATTCTCAATTTGAAAAATACTGAGATACACAGAAAATAAGTATCTAAATATCAAATAATCAATTACACATGTATTTGAACCCAGGTCTGGTAACTAGTCCTGCTGAACATGCCAACGGTGAATAGTACTGAATGCTCTTAGCGTTCGGGTCAGTCATGTGGTCACACACAAATGACACCTGACGGAAAGAGGAAAGAGATTAATATATAAAACTTCCTTCATTTTTTAAATGTAAATCTATTAGCTGTGTTAATACTTTATCTTTTTATACTTTATGTCTTGTGTATACTGGTGAATGTGAGCTAAAACGCAGTAAGATTTATTTGCAGACAGTCAGCGCCTGGACTTCAGAGAAATGTACTAGAACAGACCTAAACTTTACAAAAGCTCTTTAGCTTAGTTTCTTAAACGTTGTGTTGCATTGGGCAATCTCCACACACATCCCACGTATGTATCCGACTGAAAATATCCATTGTAATGCAGTGCCGTTGTAATTTTCTTTCTTTAATTGTGAAGTTGTTTGACTCCTGCTAGTCCATTACAAGTACGGTTACAATACAGGCATTTGGACTTCAAGCGTGCTTTGTCATGTGAAGGCAAATTGGGTGTTCTGATACTGTAGACTAATTCTGAATTCAAAACTTTCTTGAAATCCACAGAGCTACGTGCTACACTCTTAGAAAATAGGGTTCCAAAAGGCTTCTTTGGCTGTCCCGACAAGTAGAACCATTTTAGGTTCCAGGTAGAACCCTCTGTGTAAAGTGTTCTACATAGAACCAAAAGGGTTATATCTGGAACCAAAAAGGGTTCTCCAAAGGGTTATCCTATGGGGACAGCCAAAGAACCCTTTTAGGTTCTAGATAGCACCTTTTTTTCCAGGAGTGTAGAGACTCATGGAATCGTACTCGTGCAATTCTGATTATGCATGTATGCAACACAAATAATCTGAATAGATGTCACCCCTGTGAAACCCCCCAGACAGGAGACATATCTGATATGGAGAGGTTAAAAATGGTTTGATCAGATAATCAGTTAGGCAACAGCCTGGCTTTGACGGCATGAACTCAAGGTTATTACTCAGTTGTGTGAGCAAACATTTAGCTATTGCCACAGTGTCAGGCAACCAGAAAGTCCATCATAAACACAGGTCAACGAGCATGTGCTCCAAAGCACGATGAAGTCTACATTTTCCAAAGCCAAAAGTTTTTAGGGCTGATGCAAATTATATGCATCCATTCAAGCAAAGAAAATCTCTGTCTATATGTTTGTTTTCTGTTTTCTTTTTAGAATGTTTACACTAACTGGGTATAGTGTATGTGTATGATACATTTGAAGCTAAAGCCTCTTTGCTGCTTTCTTAATGGTTTGCATCTTCTGCATGGCTGGCAGTAGCAGGGTATACTGTATCTGGAGACTGTCCTACCCTACCCTGGCACCATGCAGGAACTATACTGCTCTATGCCGCAAAAGGCCCCATATTGTATTGCAGTATGATATGCTAGCATGGCCTTCAGGTTCCTATAGAAAGCACTTCCTGGTTACCTGGCTCCTAGAACATTAGAATATTACAACAATAGAACATTCTATTGTTCTTCTGCAAGCACTTCCTGTCCTCCTGTCCTAGAGCTTCACGTGTGTCATCCTGTGGTGCCATCCTTCCACAGGGAACACTACTGCAGTTTAGAATGTACCATGATGATAACTAATACCATTGATTTTCCAAACAGAAAGCCTCACATAACTTTCATGATCGGCCATGATTTCTGCATGAGCACTTTATCGGCTTACTGTATATTTATGAGATTCTGCAACAGGTTGTCCTCTAATGACATTTCCTAGTTTTGGCACTCAGTCACTGCACGTGAAACAATGCTAAAAGCAAAATGGATATTTATCAGGTGATTTTCTTTAGGCCTGGCTGCGTAAAGGAATGTGTGCTCTGTGACATAACAGCAATATTATCAACCAAATTATGGAGGAATGTCTGTATACTGTAACTGAATAATGATACCAGCATTTTGATTTAATATCAATTCCAGTAGCTTTTATTGTCTATGTTTTTAAATTGCATGATATTTTTAATAATTTATAATAAGAATACGTTATTAGGAATTTGTTTATTGTACTGTATGCCATAATTCCATTTGAAAATATATTTTAAACAAAACAAATAAATATGTTTTGACTTGACACTGATGACGTTTTTGATTTCTTGAGGAGTTACCTTTTTTTTAAAACCAGAAATTCAAGCGTTTTCCTAACTCTCATCTCAGTAGCAAAGTTATTACAGTTATTACAGTTATTACAGTTATCACAGTTATTACAGTTATTACAGTTATTACAGTTATTACACGTGTGTCAATCGAAGTAACATAATAAAAAAATCCCCATCAAAATCCGTCAATTTAAGCTAGAGATATCACGTTTTTTGGATGGACTGTGTCTCAATCCACTGCAGTGGATTTGTCAGACCATGATAGATCCCAAAAATCTTCTCACAAAAGCGTCTGTAGCGTCCTAACTGTTTGAGCTCCAAACTAATATGACCCCACTATGGAAAGGGGAGACTCTCGGGAACATGATGGTGTTCTCCATACAAACGAATTAAAGTATGGAGGTAGTTTTGTGGCAACAAAAATAAGGGGTTAAATACGTGACCAAAAAAAACTAAACCAAAAACAAACAAAATATTTGTCACATGCGCCGAATACAACGTGTAATGCTTATTTACAAGCCCTTAACCAACAATACAGTTCAAGAAATAGAGTTAAGAAACTATTTACTAAATAAACTAAAGTAAAAAATTAAATAAAAAGTAACACAACAAAAATTACAATAACGAGGCTATATACAGGGGGTACCGGTACTGAGTCAATGTGCGGGGGTACAGGTTAGTCAGTAATTTGTACATGTAGGTAGGGGTAAAGTGACTATGCATAGATAATAAACAGCGAGTAGCAGCAGTGAAAAAACAAAGGGGTGACCATTTGATTAATTGTTCAGCAGTCTTATGGCTGTTAAGGTGCCTTTTGGACCAAGACTTGGCGCTCTGGTACCACTTGCCATGCGGTAGCAGAGAGAACAGTCTATGACTTGGGTGACTGGAGTCTTTGACTATTTTTAGGGCCTTCCTCTGACACCACCTAGCATATAGGTCCTGGATGACAGGCAGGTTGGCCCCAGTGATGTACTGGGTTGAACGCACTACCCTCTGTAGCGCCTTATGGCCGGATGCCGAGCAGTTGCCATACCAGGCGGTGATGCAACCGGTCAGGATGCTCTCGATGGTGCAACTGTAAAACTTTTTGAGGATCTGGGGACCCATGCCAAATCTTTTCAGTCTCCTGAGGGGGAAAAGGTGTTGTCGTGCCCTCTTCACGACTGTCTTGGTGTGTTTGGACCATGATAGTTTGTTGGTGATGTGGACACTAAGGAGCTTGAAACTCCTGACCCGCTCCACTACAGCCCCATTGATGTGAATAGGGGTCTGTTCGGCACTCCTTTTCCTGTAGTCCACGATCATCTCCTTTGTCTTGCTCACGTTGAGGGAGAGGTTGTTTTCCTGGCACCACACTGCCAGGTCTCTGACCTCCTCCCTATAGGCTGTCTCATCATTGTCGGTGATCAGGCCTACCACTGTTGTGTCGTAAGCAAACTTAATGATGGTGTTGGAGTCGTGCTTGGCCATGCAGTCTTGGGTGAACAGGGAGTACAGGAGGAGACTAAGCACGCACCCCTGAGGGGCCCCCGTGTTGAGGATCAGTGTGGCAGATGCGTTGTTGCCTACCCTTACCACCAGGGGGCGGACTGTCATGAAGTCCAGGATCCAGTTGCAGAGGGAGGTGTTTAGTCCCAGGGTCCTTAGCAAAGTGATGAGCTTTGTGGGCACTATGGTGTTAAACGCTGAGCTGTAGTCAATTAACAACATTCTCACATAGGTGTTCCTTTTGTCCAGGTGGGAAAGGGCAGTGTGGAGTGCAATTGAGATTGCGTCATCTGTGGATCTGTTGGGGCGGTATGCGAATTGGAGTGAGTCTAGGGTTTCCGGGATGATGGTATTGATGTGAGCCATGACCTGCCTTTCAAAGCATTTCATGGCTACAGATGAGAGTGCTACGGGGCGGTAGTCATTTAGGCAGGTTACCTTCGCTTTCTTGGGCACAGGGATTATGGTGGTCTGCTTGAAACATGTAGGTATTACAGACTCGGTCAGGGAGAAGTTGAAAATGTCAGTGAAGACACTTGCCAGTTGGTCCTCGCTTCTCTGAGTACACATCCTGGTAATCCGTCTGGCCCCGCGGCCTTGTGAATGTTGACCTGTTTAAAGGTCTTGCTCACATCGGCTACGGAGAGCGTGATCACACAGTCGTCCGGTACAGCTGGTGCTCTCATGCATGCTTCAGTGTTGCTTGCCTTGAAGCGAGCATAGAAGGCATTTAGCTTGTCTGGTTGGCTCGCGTCACTGGGCAGCTTGCGGCTGGGTTTCCCTTTGTAGTCCGTAATAGTTTGCAAGCCCTGCCACATCCGACGAGCGTCAGAGCCGGTGTACTAGGATTCAATCTTAGTCCTGTATTGATGCTTGCCTGTTTGATTGTTCGTCTGAGGGCATAGCGTGATTTCTTATAAGCGTCCGGATTAGTGTCCTGCTCCTTGAAAGCGGCAGCTCTAGTCTTTAGCTCGGTGCGGCTATTGCCTGTAATCCATGGCTTGTGGTTGAGATGTGTACGTACGGTCACTGTGGGGACGATGTCATCGATGCACTTATTGATGAAGCCGGTGACTGAGATGGTATACTCCTCAACGCCATTGGATGAATCCCGGAACATATTCCAGTCTGTGCTAGCAAAACAGTCCTGTAGCATAGCATCCGTGTCATCTGACCACTTCCGTGTTGAGCGAGTCACTAGTACTTCCTGCATTCGTTTTTGCTTGTAAGCAGGAATCAGGAGGATAGCATTTTGGTAAGATTTGCCAAATGGAGGGCGAGGGAGACCATTGTACGCGTCTCTGTGTGTGGAGTAAAGGTGGTCTAGAGTTTTTTTTCCTCTAGATGCACTTGTGACATTCTGGTAGAAATTAGGTAAAAAGGATTTAAGTTTGCCTGCATTAAAGTTCCCGGCCACTAGGAGCGGCACTTCTGGATGAGCATTTTCTTGTTTGCTTATGGCCTTATACAGCTCGTTGAGTGCGGTCTTAGTGCAAGCATCGGTTCGTGGTGGTACAGTTGAAGTCGGAAGTTTACATACACTTAGGTTGGAGTCATTAAAACGTATTTTTCAACCACTCCACAAATGTCTTGTTAACAAACTATAGTTTTGGCAAGTTGGTTAGGGCATCTACTTTGTGCATGACACAAGTAACATTTCAAACAATTGTTTACAGATAGATTATTTCACTTATAATTCACTGTATCACAATTCCGGTGGGTCAGAAGTTTACATACACGAAGTTGACTGTGCCTTTAAACAGCTTGGAAAATTCGAGAAAATTATGTCATGGCTTTAGAAGCTTCTTATAGGCTAATTGACATCATTTGAGTCAATTGGAGGTGTACCTGTGGATGTATTTCAAGGCCTACCTTCAAACTCAGTGCCTCTTTGCTTGACATCATGGGAAAATCAAAAGAAATCAACCAAGACCTCAGAAAAAATTGTAGACCTCCACAAGTCTGGTTCATCCTTGGGAGCAATTTCCAAACGCCTGAAGGTACCACGTTCATCTGTACAAACAATAGTACGCAAGTATAAACACCATGGGACCACGCAACCGTCATACTACTCAGGAAGGAGACGCGTTCTGTCTCCTAGAGATGAACGTACTTTGGAGCGAAAAGTGCAAATCAATCCCAGAACAACAGCAAAGGACTTTGTGAAGATGCTGGAGGAAACAGGTACAAAAGTATCTATAGCCACAGTAAAACGAGTCCTATATCGACATAACCTGAAAGGCCGCTCAGCAAGGATGAAGCCACTGCTCCAAAACCGCCATAAAAAAGCCAGACTACGGTTTGCAACTGCAAATGGGGACAAAGATCTTACTTTTTTAGGAAATGTCCTCTGGTCTGATGAAACAAACATAGAACTGTTTGGCCATAATGACCATAGTTATGTTTGGAGGAAAAAGGGGGTAGCTTGCAAGCCGAAGAACACCATCCCAACCGTGAAGCACGGGGGTGGCAGCATCATGCTGTGGGGGTGCTTTGCTGCAGGAGGGACTGGTGCACTTCACAAAATAGATGGCATCATTAGGAAGGAAAATTATGTGGATATATTGAAGAAACATCTCAAGCCATCAGTCAGGAAGTTAAATATTGGTTGCAAATGGGTCTTCCAAATGGACAATGACCCCAAGCATACTTCCAAAGTTGTGGCAAAATGGCTTAAGGACAACAAAGTCAAGGTATTGGAGTGGCCATCAATAAGCCCTGACCTCAATCCTATAGGAAATGTGTGGGCAGAACTGAAAAAGCGTGTGCGAGCAAGGAGGTCTACAAACCTGACTCAGTTACACCAGCTCTGTCAGGAGGAATGGACCAAAATTCCCCCAATTTATTGTGCGTAGCTTGTGGAAGGCTACCCGAAACGTTTGACCCAAGTTAAACAATTTAAAGGCAATGCTACCAAATACTAATTGAGTGTATGTAAATTTCTGACCCACTGGGAATGTGATGAAATAAATAAAAGCTGAAATAAATCATTTTCTCTACTATTATTCTGACATTTCACATTCTTAAAATAAAGTCGTGATCCTAACTGACCTAAGACAGGGAATTTTTACTAGGATTAAATGTCAGGAATTGTGAACTGAGTTTAAATGTATTTGGCTAAGGTGTATGTAAACATCCGACTTCAACTGTAAGTAGACGGCTACGAAAAATATAGACGAAAACTCTCTTGGTAGATAGTGTGGTCTACAGATTATCATGAGGTACTCTACGTCAGGCGAGCAATACCTCGAGACTTCCTTAATATTAGACATCGTGCACCAGCTGTTATTGACAAATAGACACACCACCACCCCGTGTCTTACCAGACGTAGCTGTTCTGTCCTGCTGATGCAAGGAAAACCCAGCCAACTGTATATTTTCCATGTCGTCGTTCAGCCACGACTCGGTGAAACTTAAGATATTACAGTTTTTAATGTCCCGTTGGTAGGGTAGTCTCGAACGGAGAACATCCAGTTTACTCTCCAGTGATTGCACGTTGGCCAATAGAACGGATGGTAGAGGCGGGTTACCCACTTGCCTACAAATTCTCACAAGGCACCCCGCTCTCCACCCCCTGTATTTCCGTCTTGTCTTCATGTGAATAACAGGGATTTGGACCTGGTCTCGGAGAAGCTGTATATTATCTTTCGCGTCGGACTCATTAAAGAAAGAATCTCCGTCCAGTTCGAGGTGAGTAATCGCTGTTCTGATGTCCAGAAGCTATTTTCGGTCATAAGAGACGGTAGCAGCAACATTATGTACAAAATAAGTTACAAACAATGCGAAAAAACACACAGGAGCCCCGTAAAACAGCAGCCATCCCCTCCGGCGCCATTATCAACGATAGTGACAGACAGACAGACGGTCAGAGACAGCGTGACAGCCGAGAAGAGGCAGAGACAGACTGCACAACAGGGAGGCAACAGAGGCAACAGAGGCCCAGTTATAGTGGTGAGTTGTATCTCCAGTGGTGCTTTTACATGTTGTGTGAGCTTTCTTACATCTCCTAGATATACAGTAGGACAGACACTTCAAAACCTTATTCCTTATGATTTATGGCAAAATGTATTTTTGCCATTTGTGAATGTGTTATTCAATGTGTTTACATGGGCTATTTATATGGGCTATAGTAGTAAATAATATATATATATATATTCATACCTATAGGGGTCCTAAAATTTCCAAGCAAATAGCTAAATGATCCATGGTATGACCATCTTAAAACAATTCCATATGTACCCCCCCATCCCCAACGGTTTAGAATTGTAGAGTTTTAACCCCAACCGGTCTTTGGCAAAGCTTACAAAGAAAAACACACGTCTGAAACTTGTATACAACAATGACTTCAAACATATTCATCAAAATACTCCATATTCCAAACCACCCTCTTTGAAAACACAGTAATACAATTCAACTTTTCACATTTAAACTGCAAATTATTGGGCGAGTAATGGGGGAAATGATATCTCACAAACACTAAAATCAATAGCGTCTGAAAGGCAAAGAGCGTGTTTGCCTGGACAAATACTGGAAGTGACTTTTATGGATTGTCCGTGTTTGTCAGGTAAACATAGTCAAATATTTCTGGCATCCTGCAGCCTCAGTAAGCATATCATGCCTCCACCCGCTGGTGATGTGCCTGTAGACTTTTAACACAGAGGGTGGGTTTAGGGTCATCCTATATTGTGTGGATGAAGGGAGGGTGGGTGGCGGCGGGCCTGTTGAATAAAGAGAAAACAATACCTTCAAAAAATACAATTTCAGAATGTGGGGGACATTGCCCGTCGTCCCCAGTGAATGTTGCGCCCCTGCTCCTTTTTAACCAGCTCATTAAGATAAATACAACATGTAAAAGCACCACTGGAAATACAACTCTGGGCCTAAAGTTGCCTCCCTGTTGAGCAGTCTGTCTCTGCCTCTTCTCTGCTGTCACTCTGTCTGTCCGTCTGTCCGTCCGTCCGTCTGTCTGTCACTCTGTCTGTCTGTCACTCCTAAGTGTTAATTGCTAATACATATGGAGCCAACATATGAAGGAACTGGCAGTACATCTGTGTCTCTCTGTTTTCTTCCTACCTCCACTGCACTCACCTATGAGCTGTCTCTGCTAAGCCTAGCATCCTTTCCCACAGCACTGGTACCAGAAGACCAGGGGACCACAATATCAAAAAAATATTGTATTTTCAGCTGTTTGAAACTGGTGTAAAAAACTGAAAGTAAAAGACACAAAAACGAAACATGAGAACGGGAAGCATAGAAATAGAGCACATAGAACATATTTCACTTTTTTATTTTTATTTTTTATTTCACCTTTATTTAACCAGGTAAGCCAGTTGAGAACAAGTTCTCATTTACAACTGCAACCTGGCCAAGATAAAGCAAAGCAGTGCGATAAAAAACAACAACACAGAGTTACATATGGGGTAAAACAAAATATAAAGTCAAAAATACAACAGAAAATATATATACAATGTGTGCAAATGTAGCAAGTTATGGAGGTAAGGCAATAAATAGGCCATACAATTTAGTATTATCACTGAAATGATAGATGTGCAAGAGATGAACATATCTACCGCTTCTTAACCTTGCTTTAATGACCTTCTTGAGAAGACTGATTTTCGGGATATCTTCTGGTCTGACAAACAGCCGGATGCAGTGCGAAAGGCAAAATAGGCAGATGTGGTGGATTGAGACACAGCCCATGCAAAAAAACAGATATCTCTAGTTTAAACTGATGGATTTTGATGGGGATTTGTGTATTATGTTACTTAGATTGACTCACCGGTGTGTCAATATACTCTAGGGGGTTAAACAAAAACTTAAAGTTTGGATTTGTGTGTGAAAGGGCCTAGTGATGAATTGATTAGTGCCTTCAGAAAGTATTCACAACCCTTGACTTTAAATGTTGTTTTGTTACAGCCTGAATTTACAATGGATTCAATTTAGGTTTTGTGTCAATGGCCTACACACAATACCCCATAACGTCAAAGCGGAATTATGTTTTTCGAAATTTTTACAAATTAATAAAAAATGAAAAGCTGAAGTGTCTTGAGTCAATAAGTATTCAACCCCTTTGTTATGGCAAGCCTAAATAAATTCAGGAATAAAAATGTGCTTTAAAAAATCACATAATAAGTTGCATGGAATCACTCTGTGTGCAATAATAGTGTTTAACATGATTTTTGAATGACTTCCTCATCCCTGTACCCCACACATACAATTATCTGTAAGGTCCCTCAGTCAAGCAGTGAATTTCAAACACAGATTCAACCATAATGACCAGGGAGGTTTTCCAATGCCTCGCAAAGAAGGGCACCTATTGGTAGATACAAAAATATCCCTTTGAGCATGGTGAAGTTATTAATTACACATTGGATGGTGTATCAATACATCCAGCCACTACGGTCCCGTGTAGCTCAGTTGGTAGAGCACGGTGCTTGCAACGCCAGAGTTGTGAGGTCGATTCCCACGGGGGACCAGTACGGGAAAAAAAGTATGAAAATGTATCCACTCACTACTGTAAGTCGCTCTGGATAAGAGTGTCTGCTAAATGACTTAAATGTAAAGATACAGGCATCCTTCCTAACTCAGTTGCTGGAAAGGAAGGAAACCGCTCAGGGATTTCACCATGAGGCCAATGGTGACTTTAAAACAGTTACAGAGTTTAATGGCTGTGATAGGAGAAAACTGAGGATGAATCAACAATATTGTAGTTACTCTGCAATACTAACTGAAGTGACAGAGTAAAAATAATGAAACCTGTACAGAATAAAATATTCCAAAACATGCATCCTGTTTGCAATAAGCCACTAAAGTAAAACTGCAAATAATGTGGCAAAGAAATTCACTTTATGTCCTGAATACAAAGTGTTACGTATGGGACAAATCTAAAAAAACATGTCACTGAGTACCACTCTTCATATTTTGAAGCATAGTGGTGGCTGCATCATGTTATGGGTATGCTTGTCATCGGCAAGGACTAAAGAGGGTTTTTTTAGTTGATAAAAATTAATTGAATAGAGCTAAGCATAGGCAAAATCCTAGAGGAAAACCTGGTTCAGTCTGCTTTCCAACAGACACTGGGAGACAAATTCACCTTTCAGCAGGACAATAACCTAAAACACAAGGCCAAATATACACTGGAGTTGCTTACCAAGACAACATTGAATGTTCCTGAGTGGCCTAGTTACAGTTTTGACTTAAAACGGCTTGAAAATGTATTGCAAGACTTGACAATGGCAATGATCAACAACCAATTTGACAGAGCTTCAATAATTCTTTTAAGAATAATGTACAAATATTCTACAATCTAGGTGTGCAAACCTCTTAGAGACTTACCTAGAAAGACTCACAGCGGTAATCGCTGCCAACGGTGATTATAACATGTATTGACACAGGGGTGTGAATACTTATGTAAATGAAATATTTATGTATTTTTCATTTTCAAAACATTAGCACACATTTCTAAAAACATGTGTTCACTTTGTCATTATGGGGTATTGTGTGTGTGTGTGTGTGTGTTTTTTTAAGCCATTTTGAGTTCATGCTGTAACGCAACTAAATGTAGAATAAGTCAAGGGGTATGAATACTTTCTGAAGGCACTCTAAAATAGACTCAGAGTAATGTCTGCACGGTGTGCATACTGCTACCAGTAAAATCAAGTTTTCTAAAGCAAGATATCCAAAGGTTGTCTATGGAAATCATTCAGAACACATGTTTGTTTTTGTCAGTCAATAAAAGCCTCCATCAACCTGCCACCTCCTGCCCTCTTGCCGTCAGACCCACTTCTTTCAAACCTCTCCTCTTATTTAAAAACTTTAACCACTGTTGTGCCTTGCTCTACATGACTTATAGATGTTTATTTATGTTAAGTTACTGTGTGTAATGTGTGTATACCATAATACATACTGTGTATACCATAATGCATACTTTGTATACCATAATGCATACTGTGTATACCATAATGCATGCTGTGTATACCATAATGCATACTTTGTATACCATAATACATACTGTGTATACCATAATACATACTGTGTATACCATAATGCATACTGTGTATACCATAATGCATACTGTGTATACCATAATGCATACTGTGTATACCATAATGCATACTGTGTATACCATAATACATGCTGTGCATACCTTAATGCATACTGTGTATACCATAATGCATGCTGTGTATACCATAATGCATACTGTGTATACCATAATGCATACTGTGTATACCATAATACATACTGTGTATACCATAATACATACTGTGTATACCATAATGCATACTGTGTATACCATAATGCATACTGTGTATACCATAATGCATACTGTGTATACCATAATGCATACTTTGTATACCATAATACATACTGTGTATACCATAATGCATACTGTGTATACCATAATGCATACTGTGTATACCATAATGCATGCTGTGTATACCATAATGCATACTGTGTATACCATAATGCATACTGTGTATACCATAATGCATGCTGTGTATACCATAATACATGCTGTGTATACCATAATGCATACTGTGTATACCATAATGCATGCTGTGTATACCATAATGCATACTGTGTATACCATAATGCATACTGTGTATACCATAATGCATGCTGTGTATACCATAATGCATGCTGTGTATACCATAATGCATACTGTGTATACCATAATGCATACTGTGTATACCATAATGCATACTGTGTATACCATAATGCATACTGTGTATACCATAATACATACTGTGTATACCATAATACATACTGTGTATACCATAATGCATGCTGTGTATACCATAATGCATACTGTGTATACCATAATGCATACTGTGTATACCATAATGCATACTGTGTATACCATAATGCATGCTGTGTATACCATAATGCATGCTGTGTATACCATAATGCATACTTTGTATACCATAATACATACTGTGTATACCATAATACATACTTTGTATACCATAATACATACTTTGTATACCATAATACATACTGTGTATACCATAATACATACTGTGTATACCATAATGCATGCTGTGTATACCATAATACATACTGTGTATACCATAATGCATACTGTGTATACCATAATACATGCTGTGTATACCATAATGCATACTGTGTATACCATAGTACATGCTGTGCATACCTTAATGCATACTGTGTATACCATAATGCATGCTGTGTATACCATAATGCATGCTGTGTATACCATAATGCATGCTGTGTATACCATAATGCATACTTTGTATACCATAATACATACTGTGTATACCATAATACATACTTTGTATACCATAATACATACTGTGTATACCATAATACATGCTGTGTATACCATAATGCATACTGTGTATACCATAATGCATACTGTGTATACCATAATGCATGCTGTGTATACCATAATGCATACTGTGTATACCATAATTCATACTGTGTATACCACAATATATACTGTGTATACCATAATGCATACTGTGTATACCATAATGCATACTGTGTATACCATAATGCATGCTGTGTATACCATAATGCATACTGTGTATACCATAATTCATACTGTGTATACCATAATGCATACTGTGTATACCATAATGCATACTGTGTATACCATAATGCATACTGTGTATACCATAATGCATGCTGTGTATACCATAATGCATACTGTGTATACCATAATGCATACTGTGTATACCATAATGCATACTGTGTATACCATAATGCATACTGTGTATACCATAATGCTAGTACCAAAACTGATGGAAGAAAGATTAATTTCAGTTCTGATCGGTTTAAGAATGATCAGTTAATTTCCAGAACGAATCAGAAATTAAACTGAATTGATCTCAATCCTGGTATCGTTAATAATTTTGCCAAACTTAATGTTACATAATGATTAAACGCACAACAAAGTCTTTGAACCTTTGGATGTTTGACAGACAATGTTCTCCTAAAGTTGACTCTAACAAGTCAAGTCACCTCATGGGAAATTACATAGCCCTGACCCTACCCCACCGCTACCCCTCCCCCGTGACACGTCCCACAGCCCTGATTATAATGGCCTTGGTCCAGTTATTGATATTGACTTTTTGATTAACAGAACATACAGTACATCATCTATTGATTTCATCTGTGTTGGTATAATATTGCACATATTATGCACACATTACACAAGATAACCTTTCATCAATCAATCCGTCAAGCAAGCAAGCAGGCAATAAGCCATTAATTCATTATTGCAATCAATAAATCAATCAATCAATCAATCAATCAATCAGATTCTAAAGTTACTTATACTGATCATCTTTATCATCACTGTCATTATCGCGCTTATCATAAAGGAACAGTTAGGGAGCGACTTGGAACCGGGTGCTGTCTGGAACCTGGAACCGATTCTGAAATTCTACACAGGTACGCAGAGGCATAAGATTGGACATTCAGTGCAGCAAAAAAGGAGGTTACAAAAAAATCTTATTTGACTACTCTAGACGCACATTCCCTCAGTAGCTAAATGTTAACTGTCTTTAGAAATACACTTCTCTGTGACGATTCGCTGTTAAGCGTAGAAACAGCAAACACGTATTCAGTCAAAATCATGGAGGATTTTTCAACTGAAAGTGGAGATTTTAAAAAAATGTCAATTTGTACTGCGCTTTATCCAGACACCCGTCAGATGGAATGCCCCTGTCACATAGATATTAGCCATGGGATCAGGGTCATGGCACCAATGTAACCACTGAACTCTACTCCTAGCCAAAGCCAGCACTCCAAAGAAAGGTGTGATTTCAAGGTGGTCAAGTGGAAGGCACACCTGTTTTTGGAGTGCAGAAAGATGGTTTTGGCTAGTTCAAATCTTGGATAGGTTTGACTCGTTACATTGGTGCAATATGAACATGATATTGCAGTGAGACTGAAATATTGCTCCATGAGACTATGATAAGCATTATGTTATATTACCTGGTAGTTAGTGAAGGGTAAATGCACATAACACAGTTTACACGCCTTTTTATTTTGGAAATTACTTTTACTCACTTACTACGCCCAATTAACTTTATTACCTTACTACGCCCAATTAACTTTATTACCTTACTACGCCCAATTAACTTTATTACCTTACTACGCCCAATTAACTTTATTACCTTACTACGCCCAATTAACTTTATTACCTTACTACGCCCAATTAACTTTATTACCTTACTACGCCCAATTAACTTTATTACCTTACTACGCCCAATTAACTTTATTACCTTACTACGCCCAATTAATCTTTATTACCTTACTACGCCCAATTAACTTTATTACCTTACTACGCCCAATTAACTTTATTACCTTACTACGCCCAATTAACTTTATTACCTTACTACGCCCAATTAACTTTATTACCTTACTACGCCCAATTAACTTTTACCTTACTACGCCCAATTAACTTTATTACCTTACTACGCCCAATTAACTTTATTACCTTACTACGCCCAATTAACTTTATTACCTTACTATGCTTAAATTGATAAAATTGTTTTTTCCCCCTCATCAATCTATACACACATTTTTGCAAATGTATTAAAAATAAAAAACTGAAATATTACATTTACATAAGTATTCAGACCCTTTACTCAGTACTTTGTTAAAGCACCTTTGGCAGTGATTACAGCTTCGAGTCTTCTTGGGTATGACGCTACAAGCTTGGCACACCTGTATTTGGGGAGTTTCTCCCATTCTTCTCTGCAGATCCTCTCAGGCTCTGTCAGGTTGGATGGAGAGCGTAGCTGCACAGCTACAGTGAGGGAAAAAAGTATTTGATCCCCTGCTGATTTTGTAAATTTGCCCACTGACAAAGAAATGATCAGTCTATAATTTTAATGGTAGGTTTATTTGAACAGTGAGAGAAATGAAACAGTGAAAAAAATCCAGAAATACGCATGTCAAAAATGTTATAAATTGATTTGCATTTTAATGAGGGAAATAAGTATTTGACCCCCTCTCAATCAGAAAGATTTCTGGCTCCCAGGTGTCTTTTATACAGGTAACGAGCTGAGATTAGGAGCACACTCTTAAAGGGAGTGCTCCTAATCTCAGCTTGTTGCCTGTATAAAAGACACCTGTCCACAGAAGCAATCAATCAATCAGATTCCAAACTCTCCACCATGGCCAAGACCAAAGAGCTCTCCAAGGATGTCAGGGACAAGATTGTAGACCTACACAAGGCTGGAATGGGCTACAAGATCATCGCCAAGCAGCTTGGTGAGAAGGTGACAACAGTTGGTACGATTATTCGCAAATGAAAGAAACACAAAATAACTGTCAATCTCCCTCGGCCTGGGGCTCCATGCAAGATCTCACCTCGTGGAGTTGCAATGATCATGAAAACGGTGAGGAATCAGCCCAGAACTACACGGGAGGATCTTGTCAATGATCTCAAGGCAGCTGGGACCATAGTCACCAAGAAAACAATTGGTAACACACTACGCCGCGAAGGACTAAAATCCTGCAGCGCCCGCAAGGTCCCCCTGCTCAAGAAAGCACATATACATGCCCGTCTGAAGTTTGCCAATGAACATCTGAATGATTCAGAGGAGAACTGGGTGAAAGCGTTGTGGTCAGATGAGACCAAAATGGAGCTCTTTGGCATCAACTCAACTCGCCGTGTTTGGAGGAGGAGGAATGCTGCCTATGATCCCAAGAACACCATCCCCACCGTCAAACATGGAGGTGGAAACATTATGCTTTGGGGGTGTTTTTCTGCTAAGGGGACAGGACAACTTCACCGCATCAAAGGGACGATGGACGGGGCCATGTACCATCAAATCTTGGGTGAAAACCTCCTTCCCTCAGCCAGGGCATTGAAAATGACCCAAAACACACGGCCAAGGCAACAAAGGAGTGGCTCAAGAAGAAGCACATTAAGGTCCTGGAGTGGCCTAGCCAGTCTCCAGATCTTAATCCCATAGAAAATCTGTGGAGGGAGCTGAAGGTTCGAGTTGCCAAACGTCAGCCTCGAAACCTTAATGACTTGGAGAAGATCTGCAAAGAGGAGTGGGACAAAATCCCTCCTGAGATGTGTGCAAACCTGGTGGCCAACTACAAGAAACGTCTGACCTCTGTGATTGCCAACAAGGGTTTTACCACCAAGTACTAAGTCATGTTTTGCAGAGGGGTCAAATACTTATTTCCCTCATTCAAATGTAAATCAATTTATAACATTTTTGACATGTGTTTTTCTGGATTTTTGGTTGTTATTCCGTCTCTCACTGTTCAAATAAACCTACCATTAAAATTATAGACAGATCATTTCTTTTTCAGTGGGCAAACGTACAAAATCAGCAGGGGATCAAATACTTTTTTCCCTCACTGTATGTTCAGGTCTCTCCAGAGATGTTCGATCGGGTTCAAGTCCGGGCTCTGGCTTGGCCACTCAAGGACAGTCAGAGACTTGTCCCGAAGCCACTCATGCATTGTCTTGGCTGTGTGCTTAGGGTCGTTGTCCTGTTGGAAAGTGAACCTTCACCCCAGTCTGAGGTCCTGAGTGCTCTGGAGCAGGTTTTCATCAAGGATCTCTCTGTACTTTGCTCTGTTCATCTTTCCCTCGATCCTGGCTAGTCTCCCAGTCCCTGCACTGAAAAACATCCCCACAGCATGATGCTGCCACCACCATGCTTCACCAGGTTTCCTCCAGATGTGACGCTTGGCGTTCAGGCCAAAGTGTTCAATCTTGGATTCATCAGACCAGAGAATCTTGTTTCTCATGGTCTGAGAGTCCTTTAGGTGCCTTTAGGCAAACTCCAAGCGGGCTGTCATGTGCCTTACTAAGGAGTGGCTTCCGTCTGGCCACTCTACCATAAAGGCCTGATTGGTGGAGTGCTGCAGAGATGGTTGTCCTTCTGGAAGGTTCTCCCATCTCCACAGAGGAACTCTGGAGCTCTATCAGAGTGACCATTGGGTTCTTGTCCTGGCTGTCCCCAGTCCACCTGGTCGTGCTGCTGCTCCAGTTTCCACTCTTCTGCCTGCGGCTATGGAACCCTGACTTGTTCACCCGATGTGCTACCTTGTCCCAGACCTGCTGTTTTCAACTCTCTCGCTCTACCGCACCTGCTATTTCAACCTCTAAATGCCCAGCTATTAAAAGCCAAGTGACATTTACTCCTGATGTACTGACCTGTTACAACCTCTACAACCACTGTGAGTATTATTTGACCCTGCTGGTCATCTATGAACATTTGAACATCTTGGAGAAAAATCTGGCCTTAATGGCCATGTACTGTTATAATCTCCACCCGGCACAGCCAGAAGGGGTGTTCCTCTCTAGGTTTCTTCATAGGTTTCTGCCTTTCTGGGGAGTTTTTCCTAGCCACAGTGCTTCTACATCTGCATTGCTTGCTGTTTGGGGTTTTAGGCTGGGTTTATGTATAGCACTTTGTGACATCTGCTGATGTAAAAAGGGCTTTATAAATACATTTGATTGATTGATTGATTGATTGAACAACAAAAAAAGGCTCTCATCAGCACCATAAGCACTTTGAAGGACAAAAGGCTTATAAAATGTCAGATCATCAACTTTGACAACAACTTTGTCATCAACACCATCAAACACAGTGAAAGCATGGTAATGTTCACTGCAATTATCAGTATGCAACTTGTCCAGCAACAGGTATAAAATATTGTCAACCACAATGATCTTAGTTATTTTACAAAAGACTGGCATTTCATGCTCCATCTAGCTGCAAACTAACAGTACCTCTCTGTGGTCCGTAACCGGCTGAGGTGGATGTGGTGGAGGAGTCACACGCAGGACACAGAAGCTAAGTCAACCGACTTTTACTGCACAAAACAATGAACAAGACACTGACCTCAAACAAAACAGGAGGCGAGTGATACGCACCAGTGCGTAAAATACAATACTCCAAGCGCACGAAAACACACAGTGCGACAGACCAGGAAAATACAAAACACGAGCAGCACCAAAATTACAGGCGAACAATAACACACAACACACGACTAACAAAACGAGAAACTTATAGGGGACATCATTAACCCAAACGGAAACAGGTGTACAATAAAGACAAAACCAAACAAACATCGATAACATACAACGGTGGTAGCTAGTACTCCGGGGACGACGACCGCTGAAGCCTGCCCGAGCAAGGAGGAGGAGCAGCCTCGGCCGAAACCGTGACAGTACAACCCCTCCGGCCGTGCGCCGACCCCGGCCTCGGGGACGACCAGGAGGACGCGGAGCAGGGAGCGTGGGGTGACCACGGTGGAACTCTGTCAGGAGAGACGGGTCTAGGATGTCCCTCCTCGGCACCCAGCACCGTTCCTCCGGGCCGTACCCCTCCCACTCCACGAGATATTGGAGACCCCCCATCCGACGTCTCGAGTCCAAGATGGACCGAACTGTGTACGCCGGAGCCCCCTCGATGTCCAGTGGGGGCGGAGGAGTCTCTCCTATCTCACCTTCCTGGAGTGGACCAGCTACCACCGGTCTGAGAAGAGACACATGGAACGAGGGGTTAATGCGATAAGCAGTTGTAACCTGTAACACACCTCGTTCAATCTCCTCAGGACTTTAAAAGGCCCCACAAACCGCCGACCCAGCTTCCGGCAGGGCAGGCGGAGGGGTAGGTTTCTGGTCGAGAGCCAGACTCGATCTCCAGGTGCGTACACCGGCCCCTCACTGCGGTGGAGATCGGCGCTCGCCTTTTGTCGACGGATGGCCCGCTGCAGATGGACGTGTGCAGCGTTCCACGTCTCCTCCGAGCGCCGTACCCATTCATCCACCGCAGGGGCCTCGATCTGGCTCTGATGCCACGGTGCCAGAACCGGCTGGTACCCTAACACACATTGGAAAGGGGTTAGGTTGGTGGAGGAGTGGCGGAGAGAGTTCTGGGCAATCTCTGCCCAGGGAATATACCTCGCCCACTCCTCCGGCCGGCCCTGGCAATACGACCTCAGAAACCTACCCACATCCTGGTTCACTCGTTCTACCTGCCCATTGCTCTCCGGGTGGTACCCCGAGGTAAGGCTCACCGAGACCCCCAAGCGCTCCATGAACGCCCTCCAGACTCGGGAGGTGAACTGGGGACCTCGATCAGACACTATATCCTCGGGTACCACGTAATGCCGGAAGACGTGGGTGAATAGTGCCTCAGCGGTCTGTAGGGCAGTAGGAAGACCCGGCATTGGGAGGAGACGACAGGCCTTAGAGAACCGATCCACAACGACCAGTATGGTGGTATTCCCCTGAGAGGGGGAAGGTCTGTAACAAAATCCACCGAGAGGTGAGACCAGGTCGTTGTGGAATGGGCAGGGGTTGTAACTTCCCCCTGGGCAGGTGTCTGGGCGCCTTACACTGGGCGCACACCGAGCAGGAGGAGACATAAACCCTCACATCCCTGGCTAACGTTGGCCACCAGTACTTAGCGCTAAGGCAGTGCACTGTCCGGCCAATACCTGGATGTCCAGAGGAGGGTGACGTGTGAGCCCAATAAATAAGTCGATCCCGAACCTCGAGCGGAACGTACGTCCGACCCACAGGACACTGTGGAGGGCTAGGGTCGGTACGCAACGCCCGCTCGATTTCAGCATCGACCTCCCACACTACCGGTGCCACCAGACAAGACTCCGGTAGTATGGGAGTGAGCTCAACGGACCTCTCCTCTGTGTCATACCGCCGGGACAGGGTGTCTGCCTTACCGTTCTGGGACCCAGGGATGTACGTGATTTTAAATACTAGCCGGGCTAGAAACATGTTCCACCGAGCCTGGCGAGGGTTCAGTCTCCTAGCTGCCCGGATGTACTCCAGGTTATGGTGGTCAGTCAAAATGAGGAAAGGGTGTTGAGCCCCCTCAAGCCAATGCCTCCACACCTTTAGGGCCTGTACCACGGCTAACAGCTCCCTGTCCCCTACGTCATAATTTCGCTCCGCCGGGCTGAGCTTTTTGGAGTAAAAAGCACAGGGGCGGAGTTTAGGTGGCGTGCCGGACCGTTGAGATAGCACGGCCCCTATACCGGCCTCAGACGCGTCCACCTCTACCTGAAATGGTAAGGCGGGATCCGGATGCGCTAGCACCGGAGCCGAAGTAAACAGGCCCTTCAGTCTCCCAAAAGCCCTGTCCGCCTCAGCTGACCACTGCAAGCGCACCGGACCCCCCTTCAGAAGAGACGTTATGGGAGCTGCCACCTGTCCAAAACCCCGGATTAACCTCCGGTAGTAATTCGCAAAACCCAAGAACTGCTGCACCTCTTTAACAGTGGTTGGGGTTTGCCAATTACGCACGGCTGACACACGGTCCACCTCCATCTTCACCCCTGACGCGGACAACTGATAACCCAAAAAGGAGACAGACTCCTGGAAAAACAGACATTTCTCTGCCTTGACATACAGGTCGTGCTCCAACAGCCTCCTCAACACTCGGCGCACCAGGGCTACATGCTCGGCTCGGGTAGAAGAGTACACCAGAATGTCATCTATGTACACGACCACACCCTGCCCCTGCATGTCCCGGAAGATCTCATCCACGAAGGATTGGAAGACTGAAGGAGCATTCATCAACCCGTGTGGCATGACGAGATACTCGTAATGACCCGAGGTGGTACTAAATGCTGTCTTCCATTCATCACCCCCCCTAATGCGCACCAAGTTATACGCGCTCCTGAGATCCAGTTTTCTGAAGAAACGCGCTCCGTGCAATGATTCCGTCATAGCCGCAATCAGAGGGAGTGGATAACTGTATTTCACAGTGATCTGATTGAGACTACAGTAATCAATGCACGGGCACAACCCTCCATCTTTTTCTTCACAAAAAAGAAGCTCGAGGACGCAGGGGAAGTGGAGGGCCGTATGTATCCTTGTCTCAGAGATTCGGCTATGTAAGTCTCCATAGCCCTCTTCTCCTCTTGAGACAGAGGATACACGTGGCTCCGCGGAAGCGCTGCTCCTGCCTGGAGGTCTATCGCACAATCCCCCTGTCTATGAGGAGGCAACTACACCGCCCTCGATTTACTGAACACAAGTGCCAAATCCTCATACTCAGGGGGAATGCGCATTGCGGGCCCCTGGTTTGGACTCTCCACCGAGGTCGCCCCCACGGAAACACCCAGACACCGCCCCTCACACTGGGCAGACCACTCCTTAAGAGCCCTCTGTTGCCACGAAATGGAAGGATTATGGGTACTCAACCAGGGAATTCCCAGCACCACCGGATACGCAGGAGAGTCGATCAGATATAGCTGAATAGTTTCCTCATGACCCCCCTGCGTACACATCCTAAGTGGCGCTGTGACCTCCCTAATCAGTCCCGATCCCAACGGACGGCTATCTAGTGCATGAACGGGAAATGGGGCGTCAACAGGGAGGAGGGGAATCCCTAACTCTAAACAAAATTTCCGATCAACAAAATTCCCAGCTGCGCCTGAATCTACTAGCGCCTTATGCTGGGAATGAGGTGCAACCTGTGGAAATCTTACAGGTATACAGAAGTGCACCACAGAGAGCTCTGGGTAAGTGGGACGCCTACTCACCTGGAAGGGCTCCCCAGTGCGTGGCCTGTTGTCCTCTCCCCTAGGAGACCCTCCCCAGCACCTAGCCACGGTGTGCCCTCCACGGCCACAGTTGGTGCAGGGGACGGCCCCCCTCGGGCTCCTCCTCCTCCTCTCTCTAGCGCCAGCACCCCTGAGCTCCATTGGGCTCGGCTCGGAGGTGCTGGAGGGTGGAATGGACGAACCCCACTCGGAACGTCCGCGGGTGGCCAGCAGGGTGTCCAGCCGGATGGACATGTCCACCAACTGGTCGAACGTGAGGTTGGTATCCCTGCAGGCCAGCTCTCGACGGACGTCCTCCCGTAGACTACAACCAACGGTAGTGGTCGATGAGGGCCCACTCATTCCACCCTGCATCCGCCGCTAGGGTCCGGAATTCCAGGGCGAACTCCTGTGCGCTCCTCTTCCCCTGTCGGAGGTAGAATAGACGCTCCCCCGCCGCTTTCCCCTCAGGTGGATGGTCGAACACGGCCCTGAAGCGGCGGGAGAATTCCGCGTAGGTGATGGTGGCGGCGTCTATCCCCCTCCATTCAGCGTTGGCCCACTCCAACGCCTTGCCGGTGAGACAGGAGATGAGGGCGGAAACGCTCTCGTGTCCCGAGGGCGCCGGGTGTACGGTGGCCAGGTAGAGCTCCACCTGCAGAAGGAACCCCTGACACCCGGCTGCGGTGCCATCATACGCCCTCGGGAGCGAGAGCCGAATTCCCCTGGATTCCGGAACTTGGATGGCAGGACTGGTCGAAGGTGGAGGTCCGGGAGGTGGAGGTGTGGGTACCCCTCTGTTATCCCATCGGTGGAGCGTGGTGATTACTTCCTGCAGGGCAACCGTGAGCTGTTGTATCCTCTCGTCCTGCCCGCGGACGCGCTCCTCCATAGGATCGTGCACTGCTGCGGCTCCTGCTGACTCCATGGGGGTGTGTTATTCTGTCAGTAACCGGCTGAGGTGGATGTGGTGGAGGAGTCACACGCAGGACACAGAAGCTAAGTCAACCGACTTTTACTGCACAAAACAATAAACAAGACACTGACCTCAAACAAAACAAGAGGCGAGTGATACGCACCAGTGCGTAAAATACAATACTCCAAGCGCACGAAAACACACAGTGCGACAGACCAGGAAAATACAAAACACGAGCAGCACCAAAATGACAGGCGAACAATAACACACAACACACGACTAACAAAACGAGAAACTTATAGGGGACATCATTAACCCAAACGGAAACAGGTGTACAATAAAGACAAAACCAAACAAACACCGATAACATACAACGGTGGTAGCTAGTACTCCGGGGACGACGACCGCCGAAGCCTGCCCGAGCAAGGAGGAGGATCAGCCTCGGCCGAAACCGTGACATCTGTACTCTGTGCCATCCATCTTAACCCAGCTGGTAGAGTAATCCTCTGTAGCTCAATTGGTAGAGCATGGCGCTTGTAACGCCAGGGTAGTGGGTTTGATCCTCGGGACCACCCATACGTAAAAATGTATGCACACATGACTGTAAGTCGCTTTGGATAAAAGCGTCTGCTAAATGGCATATTATTATTATTATAAATGGCTTTCTGCATAGTGACCTTAAGTGACGCTACCAACTCCTCACCACCAGTAATATCACTCAGGGAAAATGCTTTCATGGGTCCATACTCAATATGTCTGAATGGTGATGTCTCCCAGTGATGGCCTATAGCAAAATCGGTGTATTTTGGCAAGGGACTTAGTAATGTTCTTGAAGTTTTTGAGGGTGTTCTTTAAGAGTTTGTGCTTTGCCTCAAACCTCATGCTCCACATATGTAATTAAGGACCGATTTGTCTTATGCATGCTGGGTAATGTGTCAGAAAGTGATGTTTGGGTATTACGTTTTTATGTGGGTACAACTGTTTGAAAAGTGTGTGATGTTCAATTATCAAATGCTTCAGATACACAGTCATGACCTGGCTAAGAAAAGGGAAAAAAACTATGTTGATTATTTTCAGTAAGATGTGCAGCAAATTCCAGTTTTCATTTCCTGGTGGAACAACATCACCCAAAATCAAGGGAACGTTTCTCACAAGACACAGAGTTTGAATATAATTAAGTGCTATGCTATTTCCACTGTTCTCTAGGTTGACTTTAGTTGGACGTTTTTTTGCGCTCCAAGTACCCATAGTCAAACGAGTAGATTCTAGAGAGAAGCGCACGTTTCGAAATAACATTTTCAGAGACATATTCAAACAACAATTTTTTAACTCAAACTGAGCCACCCCTTCAAGAATGTAATGCATTATGTCCACATAAAAATGACTACAAACATGGAAGTGCTTCAAACTGTTTAGTTTAGAAATGTTCTTTACACCGTACACAGATGGGAGCTGTGGGTCTGACTGCAACTGATTCAAATGCATTTCAAATGTATCTTTACCACGCAAGACAATCTTAGGGCCATCCTCACTGTAAACCGTTTGAGCATTACACTTTTCTATCAAACAGAACCGGCAAAAGTAATGACCACTGAAGGACTCTCTGAAACCAAGGACTGCATGCATCCCCAAATTGTCTCCAGTTATTTGGTAGCTAGTGCCATAAACTCTATCAGTTGAAAAAGGCTAATTTACACCATCATTAACCAAGGGCTCTAGAATGACATCAAATACATATTTTTTTAGATCTCAATAATGAAATAATGACAGTAAATGAATATTCGTCACAGCAGAGTTAAACTTGGGTGGCAGATTCCTGAGGACAAAATAAATGGCGCCCATCTTGTGAACACCATGCTTGGATCCAAGGGGCTTGGCAGTTTCAAAGTCATCATAGTACAATTGGATCTGTAAAGCATTTCTATCTTTTGAGAACAAGGGATGAGTCTTAAAGTAACTTCCATCACAAAAGTTCATAAGTGTCTTCCACAGATGTATCCCTAGGTGCATTTTCCAATAACTTACAGATTTCAGAATTGCAACACATGAACGTCAATGTTTCCAGTATAGGAATATATACAAAAGTGTCTTTCACTGGGACTTGATCATACATGCCGGTTTGTTTATTTTGCTTGCTATCATATCCAACTCCCACCACTACTTCTACTGGCTCCACAACACTCACTTTTCGGTTGAAGTACTTTGTTCTCTTGGTTTCTGTGTTAAAAACGGACAAATGGGTTTTC
Organism: Coregonus clupeaformis; assembly: GCF_020615455.1. NCBI lineage: Eukaryota > Metazoa > Chordata > Actinopteri > Salmoniformes > Salmonidae > Coregonus > Coregonus clupeaformis. The sequence continues at coordinate 5,914,178 of NC_059201.1, forward strand.
AAAGTTCTCAAAACTATCCTTTACAGCAGATGTAGAGGTGTTATCCATAGGCATAACTGACAGAACATCTTGTTTAATTTGGGAGTGCAGACCAGTGGTAAACTCTTCTAAAATCACACACTACTGTTGACACAACACTATTTGCAACACCACTAGCTTGCAACTTGGCAATGATGGAGGCAACACATATCTTTAGCAAGACTGTCAATTTTTCTCAAAACAATCACTTTGAGTGTTATCATGTAGGACTCCAATGTCGCCACCCATTTGTGGAGCTTCTGACTGGACAGGAGAATCAGCAACATGAGAGGGCCCTTCTAAGCTTAACGCATCAACTACTTGACCAAAATCCTTATGAATAGTAGTAAAATTAGATTTTAAAAAACAAATAAATGGAACAGAGGGGACTGTGAAGCAACACAGACATAGGCGCAGACACATGCATACACACACACACACGATAACATACGCACTATACACACACGCACACATGGATTTTTGTACTGTAGATATGTGGTAGTGGTGGAGTAGGGGCCTGAGGGCACACACTTAGTGTGTTGTGAAATCTGTGAATGTATTGTAATGTTTTTAAAATTGTATGAACTGCCTTAATTTTGCTGGACCCCAGGAAGAGTAGCTGCTGCCATGGCACCAGCTAATGGGGATCCATAGATCCATCCCGAGTGGGGCAGTGGTCTAAGGCACTGCATCGCAGTGCTAGCTGTGCCACTAGAGATCCTGGTTCGAATCCAGGCTCTGTTGTAGCCGGCCGCGACCGGGAGACCCATGGGGCGGCGCACAATTCGTCCAGGGTAGGGGAGGGAATGGCCGGCAGGGATGTAGCTCAGTTGGTAGAGCATGGTGTTTGCAACGCCAGGGTTGTGGGCTCGATTCCCACGGGGGGCCAGTATGAAAATAATAATAATGTATGCACTCACTAACTGTAAGTCGCTCTGGATAAGAGCTTCTGCTAAAATGTAAATGAAAAATACTATTCACATGTTTTCTGAAATCTGAGTATGTTGAAAACTGCCGTCTACAACCATCTTGAGCACAGACCAATCTAAACTTGGTGGAGGGATAGAAGCTATGCCCAATGCTCTAATGAGATATCAATGACTGGCTGTTTCTGTGCAACGCTTAACAAAAGCACCGTAACATACATTTATCTAGTTAAGAAGTTTTGTCCTCAACTCTATCACGCTAGGGGCCTCTCTTGTTTTGCCTACATCAATGTTGTAGATGGTTGTCTGCACAAATGTGTAGAAGTTGACAAGAGCATCATCATACAACAGGTTAAAGACAAAGTGGACTTTGAACAGTTCATCAAACGCACACAGACCACTACTTGCCTGGCAGGGAACAAGCCTCTTGTCCACCAATATGTAGTAGTTGTCAATCTTGCTCTGTCTTCTTTCGACGGCATGGAGGTATGGCTGTCGACCATGGCTCCAATCAGGATGGTCTTCAATGCTGCAGCATGACTGCAACACACAAAGGGTATTTTTAAGTCACTCTCCACATGTTAAGACAATGAAGAGAAAACCCCAAAAAAGAAATTACACAACAATTACTGTATCATCTTACCTTATGAAAGTGCACTAGTCTGCCCACAGCATCACTGGCACTGATCTTGGTCCTCTTCCCTCCTGCTGGTGGTGGGAGGAGATGAAGCAGCAGCAGCAGGGAGGACATATCATTGTCCCCGTCTGAGGGCAAGAAAAGGCAAACAGCCCAAATCACAAAGAAACTATATAGCTGAGTTTGAAACATTCCGCTCATTGGTTTCACTGTCATTCTCTGGCAGTTTTTTCTGCAGATTTCACGACGCAAATCGGTGGTCGGTAGTCAGGGATTTAGCCAGTTTGATGACTTTAGGTTTCGTCGAACATCAGCAAAAAGTCCCGATTCACCTAAAACAAAGTGGATCAACTCAACTTCATGACCAACCAACAAAATCATGTTCTCAATCAGACAAATAGCCTGTAGTTCTGATTCCAAGACGTACTACGTCACTCACCAATCCTTTGATGTCCAGAAACCTGGGAAAGACAGTGAGGACATCTGTGCTTCTGTCTGGACTATAAACTAGTTCCTGGCGAGACTGGAACACCTCCATCTTCTGATAAGATTTGTTTTTCCATCGGCCGAGTGGACCAGGAATGATATGGCGTCCTTGCAAACATCACCAACAAGCTGGTGCTCAAGATCAGTCTTCCTCCTATGGTTGGGCCTCCCGACTGCGGTGAAATACTCCTCCTGATGGGTTAACATGAGGTTTTCCTTGATACCGTCTTCAGGCGATAAAATTCAGATATCCTTTGTCCGTGTCAGCATCATAGATGTGTCCCTTAGATGTGGGTAAAGGCGACCAACATGGCAGTAAAATGGTTCTTATTTTTAGACTTGATTCTATGACCGTTTGATTCCCCTTTCAGTCCACAGAACAAGTGTCAAAATATTAAAGCAAGCATGCTCTACCAGCACTTACATAGCCTTTGGCTGAAAAAGGATCTCTCACGAAGGGAAAGAGGGTCACAATTCCAAGAGCATAACGTTCTCTCTGTTGACGAGTGGGAAGCCTCCTGCTCAAAAACAGTAAAGCATACGCACGCCAAATATGTTTAACCAAAGTTTTGTTGGTGAAGGTACTGCATCTTTCTAGTCTCATAATGATGCCAAATAACATGAATGTATAGTTTGATTGTTTTGATCCATTGTTTGTGGCCAGATTGGCTAACGAGAAGCTTACTCATGCATCTCTTTCATGTGGCTGACTAAGATGTCAATCATCTCTCTCCTGGTTCTGTGGTCCAATGTTTTGGTTGTCTGGTACTCTTCTAATACGTCTTGCCCACCAGGTCTACTAGTCAGGGCATCTCGGACCATCTATTAAGACAAGAGAAAGGTTAAACAATTTAGGGTTGGTTTATGCTGTCGGAATCTTCATGAAGAGCAAACACAGAAATGGGATCATCAACATCCAACATCCAATTATCATTACACCTCTTCTGCTGCTGAGGAGTCGATGGCCTCATCTCCTAAGGTTGTGTTGGCCTTTTTAGACGGTCTTTCTGGAGATCTCAGGTCTAAATCACTTGACGAGAGGGATAATGTGTCTGTGCGCGAACTAGGTGTCGAACTGCCTGCAGGAGAAAAGCCTGAGCACAAACAATGGAAGGTAGTGGGTTCGAGGCTAGAGCGCAGGTGCCAAGACCAGAGTAGGCGCGTAAACAAGATGGCGTATTGAATAGAAATCGGTACAAAACACCTCAAGATAAAAACATAATATTCAAAATCAGTAAGTTAGACTAAATATTAGCATTTCATATATTCGCAGTTAATATAATTCAATCTGGATAATAACAGAAATAAGATCATAAGGCTAGAGAAATATATCGACAAATATTACTACAACAAGCAACACCCAAACATGACTGAAGACAAGCGTGGAGAGCCGATCCCCAAAAGAAAACGCGACTCATCGACAGATACAGATGATATATGCTTTCCACCACTAGGTATGGTAAGTGTGAAAGCGACCTGTTGAAGTCGATAAATGACAAATTGGGCATATTAGAACTGGTCAGTAAAGACGTAAAAGAGTTGAAAGCGAGTCTTCAAATGAGTGACGAAAAAGCTTTGGTAATGGAGAAAGAAACCAAAGAAATAAAAGTGACAGTCTCTAAAATGGAAACGGACGTTAGGGAATTAAAAAAGGAGAACAATCTTCTGAGAGAAGCCTTACTAGACATCCAAACTAGATCGATGAGGGAAAATCTAGTACTTACGGGTATTCAGGAAAAGGAGGGAGAAATAACAGAGAATATTATGAAGGACTTCCTGCATACAGCGCTACAAATCCCACTCGAGGCTGTCGATAAAATCCAACTTCGAACGTGTACATCGTTTCGGAAAAAGAGGACAGAAATATGAGCGCCCAATCGTTGCCAAATTTGCTTTTTTTAAGGACAAAGCTATGGTGAAAAGCCTGGGAAAAAGACTTGCTGGCACGAAAATAGGCATGAATGATCAGTTCCCGAAGGAGATTGTAGAAAGGCGCAAAGTTCTGTATCCAATCTTCAAGGAAAACAGATTAAAAGGGGAAACGTGTTGCACTAGTGGTGGATAAATTATATATTGACAACCAAATGTTCAGAGACACAAAGACTACTCCATGGCTATTCTAAAAGTTGTAATGGAGGAGTCAAATATTGGAGCACCTGATACTAGCAATGATAGGGATTGTAATATTAAATAATATTTATAGTAAGTATAGTATTTTATAAATGGATAAAACTATATAACAAGCAGAATAATACATCTTTATATACAAATAATTAGAACATGGATTTTTTTGGCGGGAGGTTGTTGTTTTGGCGGATGGTTGTTGTGGTTGGTCCTGTGTTCTCTCTGGCGTCCTTTCCCCCTTGCAGCAGATGTGGATGCGGGTGCGTTTGCACGCTCGGCCCATTTCTTCCGCAGTCAACCATGTGGTGTGCATTTTTGTGTTTGAAAAGGTACGGCGTTAAGTGAGTGAGAGGGGAAATGGTTGCATATCCCAGAGCCGACCGGGGGTCTATGAACAGGGGTAGTGAGAGAGAGAGCTTTCAATTTTGTGTAGATGAGGGATATACATTTTTAAATATAGTATACATCTAATCTAATTATTCATTGTCCTATCATGATGGAAAGATCCCTAACCCTATAACCTGGACACCCACCTGAGCGACCCATACACCAAAGAGAAGTTCCCATCTATTTTATGGACCTGCTGTGAATATGCAGCCTAAATAGAGAAATAAATGCGGTCAGAGACCTACTTGAGCAGCACCGCCCCCTCAAGATTCTGAGCCTGCCTGGCAGGGTTGGTCCTACAAAGCCAGAGCCCCCTGATGGGAGAGCATAATATACAAGGAAATTCTCAAAGCTGCTAATGAGAACCTTGACGACCTTTTACCTAGCCGGTGGGGATTCCGGTGGGGTACGCCCACCCAGGTAGTGGCAGTGCTGGCAACACTGGCTGCAGTAACCCATGGGGAGGGGGTCACACTCGGACAATCAGAGAGGGGGTTTATCATTGTGGCCCAGGTGGCACAAAATAATCAAAGGTCTGACCGCATGGAGATGCTTGGGAAAATGGTTACAACAGGGGATCAGAGTGTTTGTGTCTCAGGTGAAGAGGGTGGATCTGATCTCCATCACCTAGGACTTGACATAGATTAAGTAGATTAATCAAATCTCACATTGTTGTCAATTTCTGCTCAATTTGCATGCTTTCTCAATCAGCTTTAACTGTATGTGCACTCGTAGATCAAGTTATTTCTCGAGTTGGGCTCTGGGATATAACAGCCGTTGAGTATCGGATTTTATGGTGGATTGTGGAGGAGGGGGGTTGAGTGTGTTGGAGTATGTGAGTATGTGCGTGTGTGCTGGTCTGGCATCTGTTGTGGGGGGGTGGGGATGTTGGGGGGTATGGGATGGACCGCAGGAATTATTTGCTAGGATAATGTCAAGTTCTGCGTTCACATAATGAAGTCTTCACTATTTAATTTAATTAATAATTGTATTGTATGTTACAACCAAACAAAAGGGCATATAGAAGCATGAATTCACAACACATTCTGTCCTACCAGTTGCGTCTTTGGATGATCAGGAGCTGTGGTCATTGGTATCTCTTCTCAGGAATGAGTGAGAGCCAAGTAAGCTTTTACCAAACATTTCGATGCCATGCACATGCACTGCTTGTGGGTGCGCACGTTAATATGGTCCCCAGAGCACTTCCTGGTGGTTGGTTTCAACAGCTCCGGTTGCATGGTTGCCCCTGCAGGTTGGGAGTGCTTTGAGCACCCTGGGTGGATTTAGGCTTGAGTGCTCGGTATAGCTTGTAGTCAGGAATTGACACAACACCTCCCACTTGACCTCCTGGTTCTTCAACCCAAGGAGGTCACACAGAACTGTGATGTGTTGGATTCAGTTACTCTATTTTTGATCCTGTTGCTGCTGCTCTTCAACTGGAAGCAAGACAACTATCCGTCTGACATCCCTGTGAAGAACTGTTGCTGGTATCTTGATTGAATGTTTTTCCATCTTTTTAGTGGGCTTCACAGTTGTGACTGGGTAGCTGGGGAAGGATCGGAGATATACATCCCTCACAATTCCCTTCTTGTCAGTGTTAACGTCAATAACTCTGGCAAGCCTGTACTGCAGTTTTTTCTTTATTAAAGATTTGGAATCCTCCTCCACAGAGCAAGAGTCCAGTGTTTTCCTCTTTGACCACAGCAAGCCTGCTGAGTGTGGTGTCTGGCAAGGTTACATCCTTTTGGGCTGCAAGGAAGAGATCCCTGAGTGCATCTTCACACTCCATGATGGTAAGTGTAGCTTTCTTGATTCTGGACTTGATCTCAAGAGCTGAAGGAATTTCCTTTTTCTTTGGCTTGCTTGTGGTGGTGGTCTTGGCTAGCATTTCTTTCCACCTTGTGGCAGCTCTCCACACCCAGGCAATGACTCTTGTCAACCTGGTTAAACTGCTGAACTTGCTGATGTTAAGGATATTCCCCACTGAATAACCAGAAGGTGGTCTTTGGACTTGGATTTGGTGCCCTCTTCCATTAGGGCTGCTTTGCAGGTCTTTACCTTTGTCAGAGGTTGGAGATATTGGTATACGTGGAGCATGTTGGATCTTTTTCCCCACCTGCGCTCGGGTCAGTGCTGCTGTAAAACATTTCCTTTGGAGCTTGTTTATGCCTTCTTTGGCATCTGCAGCGACTGACTTTGTCGGCCAATCCTCTACAGGTCGTTTCAGAAACTCTGGGCCGTTCTGCCACACAGAGTTCTCTTTGAGGTCCTCTGGGGTTGCTCCTCTTGTCATGAGGTCAGCAATGTTTTGCTCACCTGGAATCCATCTCCAGTCCTCAACTGATGTGGACTTCTGGATCTCTCCCACTCTGTTTGCAAAAAGGTCTGGTACCCATAACTGTCCCTTTGGATTGCACCCAGCACAGTTTGACTATCTAACAGATGGATCCAACGTCCTACTTGCATCCGACTGTGCTTTTCAATGTATTTCCTGAGTCTTGCAGCGAACACAGCACCACAGACTTCAGCCTTCACTGGTTCTCCCCTTTTGGTCAAGTGGGGTAAGCTTGGCTTTGGACTCAACAAGACGGACCAGGATGCCTTGCTCGGTCTCCCACCTGAAGTATGCCACTGCTCCATAACTCTGGTCGCTCCCATCTGAGAATGTTATTCCCCAGGGTTCTCCAATCCTTTTGACTGGAGTCAGGCTTCTATGGAAGGTAATTTGGTTGAGGTGTCTGTATTCCTCAAACAGGCGGATTGCTTCTCCTCTAAGTTTCTCAGACAGAGGTGTGTCCCATGTGTCTCTTGTTAGAGCTTTGCCTCCAGTTTCTTGGAATGCTTTTCTGACTAAAATGGCTCCTTTCTGTTTGGCAGGTGTTGCAAGGCCTATTGGGTCGTACAAACTAGCTACTTGGCTAAGCAGTTGCCTTCTGGTCAGTGGGTTTGGAGTTTTCATTCTCACTTCATCTCCAACGAGATCTTGACTGATCCTCATCTTCTTTTGTCTCTTTAAGAAGTTTATCGAGGTCATGAGGTACAGTTTGTCTGATTCGACTAAATAACCAACTCCAAGGGCTCTGTCGTCTCCTTCTCTCACTTGGTTGGGGAGGATGAAGACTTCATCTGATGATGTTGGATGTTCTGATGTAGATGTTTGCCTCCCACTTTGGCCTGATTGGACACCCGGCTTGAGGAAGAATCCACCTGCCTTTAGGATTTCTTCGACTTTTTTGGTGGTTCCGTCTAGCTTTTCCAGGTCATTATGGGATGTCAGGATGTCATCTACGTAGGAATCCTCTTCAAGGACCCTCCGTTCCTCTTTCAGATGTGTGAACATGGGCAACTTCGCTGTTTCTCTCATGGCTAGTTGTGCGATACACCCTGCTGGTCGATCGCCCATGTTGACCCTGGTGATGGCATATTCCTCAATGTCCCCATCATCACCGTCTCTCCAGAGGAAACTATGGAGGTGCATCTCCAGGTCTTCGAGCCACACAGAATTGTACATCTTTTTGATGTCGCCGAGAGCAGCATGGATTCCTCTCCTGAACCTTAGCAGTACCGCTCGAATAGGATTAAGTACATCAGGCCCTTTCAGAAGAAGGTCATTCATGCTGCTTCCTCTAAACCTCTGGCTGCTGTTCCATACCAGTCGGACAGGTGTAGTTATAGAGTGTGGGTTTGGTGCTATCAAGTGACTGACGTACCATACTGGACCTTTCCAGTCGGCAATGGTCTTTCTAGTGAGTCTCTTTGCTGCCTTCCTTTCCACCATCTCATGAACTTGAGTTGTGTATGCTGCACGCCAATCTGGTTCTCTCTTGAGTTGTTTCTCCGTCCTCAGAAACGTGGCTTCCACTGCGCTTCTGTTGTTGGGCAGGGAACTTGGATCTTCAATCCAAGGGTATTTTGTGTCCCAGTGAGGCTCCTGACTATGCACATCTGACTCCACGTAACTGAGACCTTGCCTGATTATCTCAAGCTCTCTTTCTTCACTAAGAGTCATGTCTTTGCCTCCTGGTTGACAGTTACCACAACGACATCCTCCACACATGGGTTCACAGGCCGCACCAATGCTGTCCCACTTCCACCAGTCCAAGAACTCTTTGCCAATAACAGTGGTTTTAGTTTCAGCTCTAGATTCTTGCATCTCAGCAATTTCTTGATACTTTACTGCTGTGATTCTCATAGATCGTGCAAAATGAGTTTCAGAATTGTGCAGGGCCATGTCCACTACTTCACAGAGGTCTGGATGTGCTCCTCCAACGGTCTTTCCTAAAGGGCTCTCCCACAGGACAAGATCTCCTACTACCTTTACTCTCTGTGGAGCAAGTCTTCCTTCCCGGTGGCTTATGAGAAGCTCAACATGTTCTGGTCTGTGAAGGTCTTCCAGGTTGGTATCGGGAAGAACTTCTTGAGGTGTTGTGCTTTGATTGCTCTGTGAACTTTTGCAATCTCATCCAACCCATAACAGATCAGCTCATGAGCTTTCTCCGTGCCTCTTGGTGTCTTGACTCTCACCTTGAGTAAGTATCTTTTGGTCTTCACCTTCATGGCCATGCCTCCAACTCCATGGACGACTAGTGTGATCCTTTCACTTGAAGCTTCAGTCTCCTGGCGGCTGTGTGAGTGATGTAGTTGGTGTCTGATGCTAAGTCAATGAGAGTTCCAATTTTCTGCCCTGCGTTAGTAGTTACTTCGAGAAGCATAAGAATAACTGGTAATTCACGTGTGCTTGAGTCCATTACCCCAGGAAGGCTTCCTCCAGTGCAGTGTGATTTTGCCATGTTGGTGAAAGCATTCCTGAATTTTTCTGCCACGTCCGGGATGAGCTCACGTATTAATCTCTCTTGTTCCTCTGTGAATGTTTGCCTCCTGGTGCTGGGTCTTTCCACTTTCACGTATTCTTTCCTCTTAGCCCCTCCTTTAAGGCAGAGAAAGAAATGGTGATCCGAGGAGCTTCCTCTTTTGCAGTCTCTGTTTCTGCAAAGGTAAGTGTCCGTACATTCCTCATCCTCTCCATGACATCTGAGGCATCTTCTGCATGCTCCCAGTCTTTCGACAGCATTCAGCTTCTCACTAGGCTTTAGTTCTTTGAACTGCTTACAAAAGAAAATCTTCTCACGGTGCTTTTCATCTCCACACACAACGCATCCTCCCTTTCTCGTGGACCTTGTGGAAGCATACCGCTTCTCCGGGTACGTAGCTTTCTTTTCAGGGTTTTCACTTACACCCAACTGGTCTAGTTTCTCCAGTATGTCCTCTTGTGTCTTTAAAAATCTTAGAAGGCTGTCAAGTGATTGTCAGGTGTAACTCCATTTCTTGGGTTGACCATGAATGTCAGCCAGTCCCTCTTCATGTTATCCGGCAGCTTGCTCTCTATGGATCTGATGACAAGGGGATTCTTTATGGCTCCACTGCTTTCGAGCTCCGTGGAGGTCATTCAGGGCCTTTTCCACAGCTTGAATCAGGTCAATAACCTTCCTTGGTTGGTGTGACTTTAAAGGAGGGATCCTCTCCAGGTCCTCAATTATCTCCAAAGCAATTGTTGGCTTGTTTCCATACCGGTTTTGGAGTACTCTAAACATGTCTTCAGCACTGTTATATGATGACAGGCGCAGGTCTCTACATATTCTCTCGTCCACACTGTCAAGAAGTTGAAACTTCTTCACCTCCACTGAACCAGTCGGCTCTCCCTGCTTTTGCAGGCTCTCCCAGTCTTTCCTCCATCTGTGGAAATTCCTCCTAAGCCCAGTGAATTTAGGTAGACTGGTTGGTTTTATTCTCACCACTGGTTGTGGGACTGCTCTTGGTTGAAGCTCTGTAGGTCTTCTGTCCTCTTCTGCAATTCTCTGTGCGATGAGGAATTCTGTTCTTTTGGCCTCGAGGTTACTGCCGAATATTCTCAGATCTTTTACTCTGCCTTTCAGATCTGCAGTCTCATCGTGTGGGACCCATTTTTCCCAGTCTTTCAGGCTTTCACTTGCATCATGGATTAGCTTCCTCGCTCTTTCCAGCTGTAGTTCATAGCCGTCCCTGTTAATAGCAGTGACTGGGGTTTCTTTGGCTCTGTCACAGGCTTTCTCCGCTTCTTGGATTGCAAAGTCTACCTCCTCTTTACCGTATCTTGGCCAGAGATTGAATTGGACTGCCTCTCGGATTTCCTCCAATTTCATGTCGCACTCTTCAATCGTCCTTTCAAGATCAGCATGCTGGTCCTTGTCGAGCTTGACCTCTTCATCTCCCTTAGTTCCCGCTTCAGCCAGTAGGCCAGCCGCGTAGTCATCATTTGAATCACCGACACTTCTAGCCAGGGAACTGAGCTTGCTGAACTCCTCTTGTAGTTCATGCTTAATCATACCAGCTGCAGCTTTACTCAGGTAGTTCGCTTGTCTGGTGAAAGCAGATTTGGCTAAGGTCCGCTCTTGCTTCAGTTGCTTGACTGTTTTCCCAAAAGTTTCCTTGGCCATGGTGTAGAGTTTCACAGGCAATTCTTCCTTTGCGTCGACAGCTTGACTTCAGCCCTTTGATCCTCGTCTTCACTGCCGCGCTGGTTATCAACTGTCAAGTTCTGCGTGATTTCTGGCTGACCACAGCTCTGCCCAAACTTGAAAACGGCTTTATCCTTGATGAACGCAAAGGACAACTCAAAACTATTCTGTTCCATCTTTATGACAATAAAAAATCATAAAGTGAACAGTTTTGAGTTGTCCTTTGCGTTCATCAAGGATAAAGCCGTTTTCAAGTTTGGGCAGAGCTGTGGTCAGCCAGAAATCACGCAGAACTTGACAATAATAATTGCTTGTCAATGAATTAAATGTAATACAATGGCAATCCTGGTTATATGTTAGAATCCTATGCGTGAACTGCCGACATTATTACGCATATTAATTGATAATGATGGAAAATAGGATATGCATAATAAAAAAAAAAATAATAGTTATATAGATATATATATATATAGAGGTGAAAGCATTGGAAATGCTTTTGGCGGTTAACCTGCTTCTGTTTTGTGGGTGGCACTGTGTGCTGTTTTCGATGGATGGGTCCTGGCCTCTCGGGGCCTTAGGGATACGGAGGGACGTGGGGGGATGCTGATCACTGGGATGACGGCTCAACTTGGGATGGGGAGGGGCTTTAGCGGGGGAATTAGTGGAGAACAATTGAAGGGGTTACTCCGTAGCAATGCAAATATCACGGTACAGCTATATGGACACTCAATCATTACGCTATTTTTTATTGGTAAATTTACAAACATATATAATGATAAATAGACTTGAAACTTGTATCTCATTATGGTGTATGGTGAAATAAGTATAGCCAGTTATAATTGTAATGGCTTAGCTGATAATAACAAAAGAAGAACAATATTTACATGGCTCAAAGAGAAGGAATATAATATCTATTGTATACAGGAAACTCATTCAACAATTCGAGATGAAGTAGCGTGGAAAAAGAATGGGGGGAAATATACTTCTCCCATGGGCAAAGAAATTCAAAAGGGGTGATGATATTAATTAATAGTAATTTCGATCCGAATGTGCAAATTGTCCAAATAGATACGCAAGGTAGATGGATTATTTTAAATATGGTATTGGACCATAAACAGATATGGCTCATTAACCTTTACGGACCAAATAATGATGATCCACAATTCTTTGACAATATATATAATAAATTATCAAGCCTGCAAGCAACTCAAGACAATATTATTATGGTGGGGGATTATAATACTGTTTTAAATAGCTCAATGGACCGAAAAGGAAATCACACCACAAACAATCACCCACATGCTCTTAAGGAAATTGTGAATGTCATGGATACATTAGAACTAGTAGATATATGGAGGCTTAAATATGTTGATCTAGTGAGATATACATGGCGGAGACTGAATCAAGCTAGTCGTCTTGACTTCTTTCTTATCTCATTCTCGTTGGCACCAAAAGTAAAAAAAGTGTTGATAGGGGACAGAATGCGGTCGGACCATCATATAATAGGCATATACATTACTCTGACTGAATTTCCACGTGGGCGAGGATATTGGAAATTTAATCAAAGCCTATTAGATGATAATTTATTTATAATTAGAACAAAGGAATTTATAACTGACTTTTTCCAACATAACATAGGTACAGCGAATCCCCTCATTGTATGGGACACCTTTAAATGTGCCTTTAGAGGCCATGCAATTCAGTACTCATCTCGAAAACAAAAGCAATTTAGGTCAAAAGAGTTTATACTAAGAAAGGAAATAGAAAGTCTAACAGAACAGATAGATGGCAATAAAAACTGTAACATAGAGGCTCAGAATAAATTAGAGGAAAAACAAAAAGAAATGGAAAAACTTATTCAAGAAAGATCAAGTGTAATATATTATATAAATAAAGCAAACTGGATGGAATATGGGGAAAAATGCACAAAATTCTTTTTTAATCTTCAACATAGGAATGCTACCAAAAAGAACTTAATGAAACTGGTTACAATTGACGGAGTCACCCATAATTCACCTAATGATATTTTGAAGGAAGAAACAAAGTATTTTAAGCATATGTTTTCTTTTCAGTCGCCTCCATCTCCTCTAACTGAAGCTAATTGTAGAGATTTTTTTCCTATTGATAATGTCAAATTAACAGCCACACAGAAAGACTCATGTGAAGGTGAAATTACAGAGGAGGAACTTCTGGATGCAATTAAAGACTTTAAGTCCGGGAAAACTCCAGGGTTGGATGGCATACCAATCGAGGTATACCAAACCTTTTTTGATATACTAAGAGGACCGTTATTAGCATGTTTTAACCACTCCTATGTAAATGGTAGATTATCTGACACTCAAGAAGAAGGTCTGATCTCATTATTACTGAAACAGGATACAAGTGGAAAATATAAAGATCCAGTCCATTTACAAAATTGGAGGCCCCTTACACTTCAGTGTTGTGATGCAAAAATCCTAGCAAAATGTATAGCGCATAGAATTAAAAAGGTATTGTCGGATATTATTCATTCTAATCAGACAGGTTTTTTACATGGAAGATACATTGGAGATAATATAAGGCAAGTATTGGAAACAATAGAACACTATGGAAAATATGGGAAACCAGGCCTGCTATTCATAGCAGACTTCGAAAAGGCATTTGATAAAGTTCGACTGGAATTTATATATAAATGCCTGGAGCATTTCAATTTTGGAGAATCTCTTATAAAATGGGTCAAAATCATGTATAGTAACCCTAGGTGTAAAATAGTAAATAATGGCTATTTCTCAGAAAGTTTCAAACTGTCAAGAGGAGTGAAACAAGGTTGTCCACTATCGGCATATCTATTTATTGTGGCCATCGAGATGTTAGCTATTAAAATCAGATCCAATAATAATATCAGAGGATTAGAAATACAGGGCTTAAAAACAAAGGTGTCATTGTACGCAGATGATTCATGTTTTCTTTTAGATCCACAACTAGAATCCCTCCACAGCCTCATAGAGGATCTAGATACATTTTCTAACCTCTCTGGATTAAAACCAAATTATGACAAATGTACTATATTACGTATTGGATCACTAAAAAATACAATTTTTACATTACCATGTAGTTTACCAATAAAATGGTCTGATGGTGATGTGGATATACTCGGAATACATATCCCAAAGGAAATAAATGATCTCACTTCAATAAATTTTTATAGAAAGTTAGCAAAAATAGATAAGATCTTACTACCATGGAAAGGAAAATACCTGTCAATTTGTGGAAAAATCACCCTGATTAACTCTTTAGTATTATCCCAGTTTACCTATTTGCTTATGGTCTTGCCTACGCCTAGCAAACAGTTTTTTAAATTATATGAGAAAAAAATATTCAATTTTATTTGGAACGGCAAGCCAGACAAAATTAAAAGAGCATATTTATATAATGAATATGAATTCGGAGGACAGAAATTATTAAATATTAAATCATTAGACCTATCACTAAAATCTTCAGTCATCCAAAAGTTATACTTAAATCCGAACTGGTTCTCAAGCAAATTAGTAAGATTGTCTCACCCACTGTTCAAGAAAGGCCTTTTTCCCTTTATTCAGATTACAACCTCTCACTTTCAGTTATTTGAAAAGGAAATAATCTCCCAAATGTCACTATTTCTAAAACAAGCCATAGAAAGTTGGTTGCAATTTCAATTTAATCCTCCAGAAACGACAGAACAAATAATGCAACAAATATTGTGGTTAAATTCAAATATACTAATTGACAAAAAACCTTTATTTTTTGACAGAATGTTTAAAAAAGGTATAATCTTCGTAAATGATATCATCGGTAGGACTGGTGGAGTTATGTCGCACATGCAGCTAACAAAAACATATGGAAATGTCTGCTCTACCCAAAATTACAACCAAATAATTGCAGCCTTACCGCAAAAGTGGAAGAGGAAAGTTGAAGGGGGAGAAAGTAAGGAGCTTGTCTGTCGGCCTTGCATTAAAGAACATAATTGGTTAAGGAAAACTGTGATAAATAAAAAAGTATATCAGTTTCACTTAAGGACCAAAGGATTGACAGCAGTCCCATATAGATTGCAAAATAGTTGGGAAGAGATCTTTGACGTACCGATCCCATGGCATAGTGTTTATGAACTGACACGCAAAACGACACCGGATTCAAAAATTAGAATCTTTCAATTTAAATTATTATATAGAATTATTGCTACCAATAGAATGTTATTTATATGGGGGATACAATCTTCCCAGCTCTGCAGTTTTGCTGTGAAGAGATAGAATCATTTGATCATTTGTTTTGGTTCTGTCCATTTGTAGCTTGTTTTTGGACACAGGTCCAGGAATGGCTAAAGGATTGCAATATTTACCTGGAACTAACCTTGCAGATAGCATTACTGGGTGATCTGAAAAGTCATAGTCAATCAATCAATAATATAATAATACTTTTAGCAAAAATGTTTATTTTTAATTCACAATCTGTAGAAGCAATGAGAATAGAAAGGTTCAGAACTTTTGTAAAACATCACAGTATGGTTGAAATATATATGGCAAATAGAAATCCTATATGGATGGTGTTAAGAGATAGATGGGAGGTATTGAATAGAGTTGAAGGATGGGACTAATAACAAATAACAACAAATAATAACAAAGATAGCTAATAATGTAAGCATACTGTGTCCATAATAAGTATATAGGTTGTATGTTGGGAGCTTTTGGGAAAGAGCACAGTTAGAAAGATATGGCATTTAGAAGCAAACCGGATGGACATCATGAAAATGATCGGAGAGGTTGAGAGTAGAAGAAGTTTAGGAGCAAAAAAAATATATATATATATATATATATATATATATATATATATATATATATATAGATAGATATAGAATTATTGTAAAATTAACTCTGTCTATAAGGTGTAGATAGTAAGTATAGACCGGAAGTAGAGGCCTGGGCGTTGTTGTTCACTAATTTACTCCAAGTAGGGAAAGGATGGTGGGGTTGAAAAGTAATAAAGGGGAATATATATATAAAAAATTTAAAAAACATGGGGGATTGGAAGTGATGCAGACAATTACATTGATAGAAGATACAATCTATCTGCAATATTAAGCTGATCCATCCCCCCCAAAAAAAAAAAAAAAAAAAAAAAAAAAACTATGGATCAAAAACAATCAATCTATGCATTCATGTTATTTGATATCATTATGTGAGACTGTAGAAAGATACTTTCATCAAGATATTTGAATGTGAGGCACAGGTCTGGATTGGCCTCAATCAGGTCCAGCAGGACATCCTCCTCCACCTCAGATTGGGAATCATCAAAAATGTGTATTTGTGCTGCAGAGGGCAGTCCAAACCTATTTTGGACTACAAAAAAAAGAGAGACTAATAAGAATACAGGGAGATACGCCACCTAGGGGACAGAACGGGTCTGACACAAATCAAGCACAAGGGTTCAATTCAGAAGATACATCAGACAGTTCATATATTCACCTTGATTGATGAAATCTCCGTAAGAGAACCCAGGCTGTAACCTCATGAACTTCTTGCATTTTTGGTATTGGACCTTCACCTACATGTTACACTGCACTCCTGCAAAATGCAATTACACACAATGTCATATTTAAGTTACATTTGGTTGCAAACATTTTATGGTGATGCTGTACATATAGAAACAATCACACAACATGCCCCCTTACACCCTCTCCCCTTTGTCTTCCCTGCAGTGGATCAACCATTTGTTCGAAATGCCACTTTAATGATGTAACAGGTGTCTGTCTGCCTGCGGATCTGGGGCTTGGCAAGACAATATTCCAGTGAAATCAACCAACCAAAGTAGCTAGCTATCTAACTAGCTACAAACAGTTACCACCGCCAATACATTTCAGGCCGTATTGGCTTGAACAAAATGTCTGATCTGTGATTAACAAGAAGCACACACCATAGACATATTAATCTAATTGACCGAGGACAACCCTGTCACGTCTGGCCACATGGGCTAGCTAGCTAACATTAGCACTGAGTTACAAGATGTTGAGGTCGGTGTTGTAGCTAGCTAGAGTTGAAGTAGGAAGTTTACATACACCTTAGCCAAATACATTTCAACTCAGTTTTTCACAATTCCTGACATTTAATCCTAGTACAAATTCCCTGTTTTAGGTCATTATTTTAAGAATGTGAAATGTCAGAATAATAGTAGAGAGAATGATTTATTTCAGCTTTTATTTCTTTCATCACATTCCCAGTGGGTCAGAAGTTTACATACACTCAATTAGTATTTGGTAGCATTGCCTTTAAATTGTTTAACTTGGGTCAAATGTTTCGGGTAGCCTTCCACAAGTTTCCCACAATAAATTGGGTGAATTTTGGCCCATTCCTCCTGACAGAGTTGGTGTAACTGAGTCAGGTTTGTAGGCCTCCTTGCTCGCACACGCTTTTTCAGTTCTGCCCACACATTTTCTATAGGATTGAGGTCAGGGCTTATTGATGGCCACTCCAATACCTTGACTTTGTTGTCCTTAAGCAATTTTGCCACAACTTTGGAAGTATGCTTGGGGTCATTGTCCATTTGGAAGACCCATTTGCGACCAAGCTTTAACTTCCTGACTGATGGCTTGAGATGTTGCTTCAATATATCCACATAATTTTCCTTCCTCATGATGCCATCTATTTTGTGAAGTGCACCAGTCTCTCCTGCAGCAAAGCACCCCCACAGCATGATGCTGCCACCCCCATGCTTCACAGTTGGGATGGTGTTCTCCGGCTTGCAAGTTCCCCATTTTTCCTCCAAACATAATGATGGTAATTATGGCCAAACAGTTCTATTTTTGTTTCATTAGACCAGAGGACATTTCTCAAAAAAGTACCATCTTTGTCCCCATTTGCAGTTGCAAACCGTAGTCTGGCTTTTTTATGGCGGTTTTGGAGCAATGGCTTCTTCCTTGCTGAGCAGCCTTTCAGGTTATGTCGATATAGGACTCGTTTTACTGTGGATAGAGATACTTTTGTACCTGTTTCCTCCAGCATCTTCACAAGGTCCTTTGCTGTTGTTCTGGGATTTATTTGCACTTTTCGCACCAAAGTGCGTTCATCTCTAGGAGACAGAATGTGTCTCCTTCCTGAGCAGTATGACGTCTGTGTGGTCCCATGGTGTTTATACTTGCGTACTATTGTTTGTACAGATGAACGTGGTAACCTTCAGGCGTTTGGAAATTGCTCCCAAGGATGAACCAGACTTGTGGAGGTCTACCATTTTTTTCTGAGGTCTTGGCTGATTTCTTTTGATTTTCCCATGATGTCAAGCAAAGAGGCACTGAGTTTGAAGGTAGGCCTTGAAATAAATCCACAGGTACACCTCCAAATGACTCAAATGATGTCAATTAGCCTATCAGAAGCTTCTAAAGCCATGACATCATTTTCTGGAATTTTCCAAGCTGTTTAAAGGCACAGTCAACTTAGTGTATGTAAACTTCTGACCCACTGGAATTGTGATACAGTGAATTATAAGTGAAATAATCTGTCTGTAAACAATTGTTGGAAAATTACTTGTGTCATGCACAAAGTAGATATCCTAACCGACTTGCCAAAACTATAGTTTGTTAACAAAAAATGTGTGGCGTGGTTGAAAAACGAGTTTCAATGACTCCAACCAAAGTGTATGTAAACTTCCGACTTCAGCTGTATATAGCTAACTAGCTATCTAACAAGTTTTGGCCAGACAAACATTCTTTGTTATATGCGTTTTGAAGAACAAATTCGTAGATATTAGCCATGTTGTTACCTTCACTTCCTGGCTAGCTACATGCTGCACCAAACAAGGCTCAAATTGATCACACTCGGTCACACCCCAATTAACACCATGCACGTGCTGCACAGCTAATGTTAGTTGGCCTCGTGAACTCAACACGCACATGGTTGAAATCACCAAACGGCACAGCCTAACTCTGATCCTTTTGGATTTCGATTCATTTTCTCAAATCGAATAGGTTTTTGCGAACTAATGAAGTTGCGACAAAGTTCCCACTAACATTTAGCTAGATAGCTAATTAATCTAGCGCTAACATTAACTAACCACGTTAGCTAGCTAGCAACCTTCTAAATCTAAACTTCGCTGATGTAGCTATATCTACAAACAAAGATCATTCACTTAGCCGATATAACAAGTTTGGCCACCAGCTAACTTATACAAAAATATATTAAAACATGAACATATTACTTACCTTTCACTGCTGCGCAATTCCAGCTGCCCTTGCACCGTCGGCAATTAGATGAAAAGGAAGTTTCAAGTTAAAACCGGAAGCTCAATCAACACTGCTCAGTGCAACCACCCAACCTCTGTTCAGTGACTCTCACCTGGGAGTTATATTAGCACAGAGGGTGTAAAAATCAACTCTTAAATCAACACCTCTTAATACTAATGAACACTTGTTAACACTGGCAAATTTGCTGTGTAGTTTCAGTCGTTTCATTTGTTCCTGCTACGTTATACTTCTGTAATATTATGCACCCAGATATTTCCGATTCTGGAGGCAAAGGTGTGGTAGCAGGAAGACCCAGACCCAGACCCAGCCCTTGTTGTGGTTGAATATTTTCCCCTGGGTACCACAACCTGTGGAAGGTGTTCTTGCATCACTAGAGGTGACCTCTGAACCCACATCTGAATATCAGGTGATTCTGCGAAGAACTGGGAGATAAAACATATTGAGGACATCTTTACACCGATGCTCTACAGGGAAGTAAGAAATGGGCTTCAGGTGTGTTAAAGACCTTTCTGTCTTCAATATTCACAATATTCATATATCTGTGATATACGGTAACAAGATAATTATATATTTCACAGTAGGCTCAAGTGAAACACTTATATATTATAGTATTTTGCGGTATATTCTATTGTTTATAATTTTGGTATTTGAATCAATAAAGATGTTGCTTATCTGGCTAAATACTTAATGGGTCAGTGGATCCTTTCTAAACTTATCAGGCTAAATATTTAATAGGTCAGTGGGTCTTTCCTAAAGTTGCATAACATCTTGATTAGACTCGCAAGTACACACAGTCTCACAGAGCTTGTGTTACAGAGGATGTGAGATGTGCGTCACTTGTGTTTTTCTGTGTTCTCTTTTCTCTAACTGTGTGACACTGCCCTCTGGTGGTGGTGAGTGAAATACTGAGATTGATTTTGTTACATGCTTTGGTTTTTTCGAGGTCAACACTTTAGCACGTAGGGCGCGCCAATTGGTGTCACCTCGTTAGTAAGTATGTGTTACACCTGTGCTGGCTCGTCCATCTCGCTGGTCGGGAGGTGTTTCACCTGTGCTAGCCCAGGTAATATTTAAGAGTGGCTGGCCCAGTGCTCCAGTGGAGCTTGAGAGATGTTGGGAGAGCTACACTTCACGTCAGCTGAGGTGCAATTTCGAGCTCAACCTTTTAGTTTGAAAGAAGTCCGATTTTTGGTGTTTTCCGCCTGTTTGTTTTGCTCCATATTATTTTTACCCCCTATCCAAAGTTATTGTGGGTTTTTCTTTTAGTTTGTCTTTTCGGAGGCAAACCTAGTGGGCATCCATGGCGGGTGTCTTTTAGAACCACTTACTAGTAGCGTTGCCAACTTTCACATGGGTGCCTTTCAGAACCTCTTTTGAACCCATTTCTGTTTTGTTTTGGTTGTCAAAGTGATTTTCTTTGTTAGTTCCTGTTGTTGTGAGTGACATTGAGTTTGTCTTGTGGGAATGTAACAAAATGGGGGCTTGTCCGAGATCATAAACACCACAGGCAAATAAATAAATAAGGCCATGTTGGAAGAATTTGTGGAAACCCCTACATTGGAGATGCTAGATAAATGTACAAAGGCCAATCTGCTCATCATTTCAAAGCATTATTTACATTTACATTTTAGTCATTTAGCAGACGCTTTTATCCAGAGCGACTTACATGACATCAAGGTGGCATCTGGCAATCCAAAAGCAGAAGTCAAAGAGTTAGTCTATACTGCTTTGGTGGAGGAGGAAATCCTTCTGGAGAGGGAGGATGATGAAGAGGTTCCTACGGGTGGAAGAGGACACCCCATAGAGATAGATATGGTAGAGGACACCCCATAGAGATAGATATGGTAGAGGACACCCCATAGAGATAGATATGGTAGAGGACACCCCATAGAGATAGATATGGTAGAGGACACCCCATAGAGATAGATATGGTAGAGGACACCCCATAGAGATAGATATGGTAGAGGACACCCCATAGAGATAGATATGGTAGAGGACACCCCATAAAGATAGATATGGTAGAGGACACCCCATAGAGATAGATATAGTAGAGGACACCCCATAGAGATAGATATAGTAGAGGACACCCCATAGAGATATATATGGTAGACTACACCCCATAGAGATAGATATGGTAGAGTACACCCCATAGAGATAGATATGGTAGAGGACACCCCATAGAGATAGATATGGTAGAGGACACCCCGTGCTTCTACACCTGCATTACTAGCTGTTTGGGGTTTTAGGCTGGGTTTCTGTAAAGCACTTCGAGATATTAGCTGATGTAAGAAGGGCTATATAAAATAAAATTGATTGATTGATTGATTGACACCCCATAGAGATAGATATGGTAGAGGACACCCCATAGAGATAGATATGGTAGAGGACACCCCATAGAGATAGATATGGTAGAGGACACCCCATAGAGATAGATATGGTAGAGGACACCCCATAGAGATATATATGGTAGAGGACACCCCATAGAGATAGATATGGTAGAGAACACCCCATAGAGATAGATATGGTAGAGGACACCCCATAGAGATAGATATGGTAGAGGACACCCCATAGAGATAGATATGGTAGAGAACACCCCATAGAGATAGATATGGTAGAGGACACCCCATAGAGATAGATATGGTAGAGGACACCCCATAGAGATAGATATGGTAGAGGACACCCCATAGAGATAGATATGGTAGAGGACACCCATAGAGATAGATATGGTAGAGAACACCCCATAGAGATAGATATGGTAGAGGACACCCCATATAGATAGATATGGTAGAGGACACCCCATAGAGATAGATATGGTAGAGGACACCCCATAGAGATAGATATGGTAGACTACACCCCATAGAGATAGATATGGTAGAGGACACCCCATAGAGATATATATGGTAGAGGACACCCTATAGAGATAGATATGGTAGAGGACACCCCATAGAGATAGATATGGTAGAGGACACCCCATATAGATAGATATGGTAGAGGACACCCCATATAGATAGATATGGTAGAGGACACCCCATAGAGATAGATATGGTAGAGGGACACCCCATAGAGATAGATATGGTAGAGGACACCCCATAGAGATAGATATGGTAGAGGACACCCCATAGAGATAGATATGGTAGAGGACACCCCATAGAGATAGATATGGTAGAGGACACCCCATAGAGATAGATATGGTAGAGGACACCCCATAGAGATAGATATGGTAGAGGACACCCCATAGAGATAGATATGGTAGAGGACACCCCATATAGATAGATATGGTAGAGGACACCCCATAGAGATAGATATGGTAGAGGACACCCCATAGAGATAGATATGGTAGAGGACACCCCATAGAGATAGATATGGTAGAGGACACCCCATAAAGATAGATATGGTAGAGTACACCCCATAGAGATAGATATGGTAGAGGACACCCCATAGAGATAGATATGGTAGAGGACACCCCATATAGATAGATATGGTAGAGGACACCCCATAGAGATAGATATGGTAGAGGACACCCCATAAAGATAGATATGGTAGGGGACACCCCATAGATATAGATATGGTAGAGGACACCCCATAGAGATAGATATGGTAGACTAAACCCCATAGAGATAGATATGGTAGAGGACACCCCATAGAGATAGATATGGTAGAGGACACCCCATAGAGATAGATATGGTAGAGGACACCCCATAAAGATAGATATGGTAGAGGACACCCCATAGAGATAGATATGGTAGAGGACACCCCATAGAGATATATATGGTAGAGGACACCCCATATACAGTGGGGGAAAAAAGTATTTAGTCTGCCACCAATTGTGCAAGTTCTCCCACTTAAAAAGATGAGAGAGGCCTGTAATTTTCATCATAGGTACACGTCAACTATGACAGACAAATTGAGAAAAATAAATCCAGAAAATCACATTGTAGGATTTTTTAGGAATTTATTTGCAAATTATGGTGGAAAATAAGTATTTGGTCACCTACAAACAAGCAAGATTTCAGGCTCTCACAGACCTGTAACTTCTTCTTTAAGAGGCTCCTCTGTCCTCCACTCGTTACCTGTATTAATGGCACCTGTTTGAACTTGTTATCAGTATAAAAGACACCTGTCCATAACCTCAAACAGTCACACTCCAAACTCCACTATGGCCAAGACCAAAGATCTGTCAAAGGACACCAGAAACAAAATTGTAGACCTGCACCAGGATGAGAAGACTGAATCTGCAATAGGTAAGCAGCTTGGTTTGAAGAAATCAACTGTGGGAGCAATTATTAGGAAATGGAAGACATACAAGATCACTGATAATCTCCCTCTATCTGGGGCTCCACGCAAGATCTCACCCCGTGGGGTCAAAATGATAACAAGAACGGTGAGCAAAAATCCCAGAACCATACGGGGGGACATAGTGAATGACCTGCAGAGAGCTGGGACCAAAGTAACAAAGCCTACCATCAGTAACACACTACGCCGCCAGGGACTCAAATTTGGCAGTGCAAGACGTGTCCCCCTGCTTAAGCCAGTACATGTCCAGGCCCGTCTGAAGTTTGCTAGAGTGCATTTGGATGATCCAGAAGAGGATTGGGAGAATGTCATATGGTCAGACGAAACCAAAATAGAACATTTTGGTAAAAACTCAACTCGTCGTGTTTGGAGGACAAAGAATGCTGAGTTGCATCCAAAGAACACCATACCTACTGTGAAGCATGGGACTGGAAACATCATGCTTTGGGGCTGTTTTTTCTGCAAAGGGACCAGGATGACTGATCCGTGTAAAGGAAAGAATGAATGGGGCCATGTATCGTGAGATTTTGAGTGAAAACCTCCTTCCATCAGCAAGGGCATTGAAGATGAAACGTGGCTGGGTCTTTCAGCATGACAATGATCCCAAACACACCGCCCGGGCAACGAAGGAGTGGCTTCGTAAGAAGCATTTCAAGGTCCTGGAGTGGCCTAGCCAGTCTCCAGATCTCAACCCCATAGAAAATCTTTGCAGGGAGTTGAAAGTCTGTGTTGCCCAGCGACAGCCCCAAAACATCACTGCTCTAGAGGAGATCTGCATGGAGGAATGGGCCAAAATACCAGCAACAGTGTGTGAAAACCTTGTGAAGACTTACAGAAAACGTTTGACCTGTGTCATTGCCAACAAAGGGTATATAACAAAGTATTGAGAAACTTTTGTTATTGACCAAATACTTATTTTCCACCATAATTTGCAAATAAATTCATAAAAAATCCTACAATGTGATTTTCTGGAGAAAAAAATTCTCATTTTGTCTGTCATAGTTGACGTGTACCTATGATGAAAATTACAGGCCTCTCTCATCTTTTTAAGTGGGAGAACTTGCACAATTGGTGGCTGACTAAATACTTTTTTCCCCCACTGTAGATAGATTTGGTAGGGGACACCCCATAGAGATAGATATGGTAGAGGACACCCCATAGAGATAGATATGGTAGAGGACACCCCACATAGATAGATATGGTAGAGGACACCCCATAGAGATAGATATGGTAGAGGACACCCCATAGAGATAGATATGGTAGAGGACACCCCTATAGAGATAGATATGGTAGAGTACACCCCATAGAGATAGATATGGTAGAGGACACCCCATAGAGATAGATATGGTAGAGGACACCCCATAGAGATAGATATGGTAGAGGACACCCCATAGAGATAGATATGGTAGAGGACGCCCCATAGAGATAGATATGGTAGAGGACACCCCATAAAGATAGATATGGTAGGGGACACCCCATAGATATAGATATGGTAGAGGACACCCCATAGAGATAGATATGGTAGACTAAACCCCATAGAGATAGATATGGTAGAGGACACCCCATAGAGATAGATATGGTAGAGGACACCCCATAAAGATAGATATGGTAGAGGACACCCCATAGAGATAGATATGGTAGAGGACACCCCATAGAGATATATATGGTAGAGGACACCCCATATACAGTGGGGAAAAAAGTATTTAGTCTGCCACCAATTGTGCAAGTTCTCCCACTTAAAAAGATGAGAGAGGCCTGTAATTTTCATCATAGGTACACGTCAACTATGACAGACAAATTGAGAAAAATAAATCCAGAAAATCACATTGTAGGATTTTTTAGGAATTTATTTGCAAATTATGGTGGAAAATAAGTATTTGGTCACCTACAAACAAGCAAGATTTCAGGCTCTCACAGACCTGTAACTTCTTCTTTAAGAGGCTCCTCTGTCCTCCACTCGTTACCTGTATTAATGGCACCTGTTTGAACTTGTTATCAGTATAAAAGACACCTGTCCATAACCTCAAACAGTCACACTCCAAACTCCACTATGGCCAAGACCAAAGATCTGTCAAAGGACACCAGAAACAAAATTGTAGACCTGCACCAGGATGAGAAGACTGAATCTGCAATAGGTAAGCAGCTTGGTTTGAAGAAATCAACTGTGGGAGCAATTATTAGGAAATGGAAGACATACAAGATCACTGATAATCTCCCTCTATCTGGGGCTCCACGCAAGATCTCACCCCGTGGGGTCAAAATGATAACAAGAACGGTGAGCAAAAATCCCAGAACCATACGGGGGGACATAGTGAATGACCTGCAGAGAGCTGGGACCAAAGTAACAAAGCCTACCATCAGTAACACACTACGCCGCCAGGGACTCAAATTTGGCAGTGCAAGACGTGTCCCCCTGCTTAAGCCAGTACATGTCCAGGCCCGTCTGAAGTTTGCTAGAGTGCATTTGGATGATCCAGAAGAGGATTGGGAGAATGTCATATGGTCAGACGAAACCAAAATAGAACATTTTGGTAAAAACTCAACTCGTCGTGTTTGGAGGACAAAGAATGCTGAGTTGCATCCAAAGAACACCATACCTACTGTGAAGCATGGGACTGGAAACATCATGCTTTGGGGCTGTTTTTCTGCAAAGGGACCAGGATGACTGATCCGTGTAAAGGAAAGAATGAATGGGGCCATGTATCGTGAGATTTTGAGTGAAAACCTCCTTCCATCAGCAAGGGCATTGAAGATGAAACGTGGCTGGGTCTTTCAGCATGACAATGATCCCAAACACACCGCCCGGGCAACGAAGGAGTGGCTTCGTAAGAAGCATTTCAAGGTCCTGGAGTGGCCTAGCCAGTCTCCAGATCTCAACCCCATAGAAAATCTTTGCAGGGAGTTGAAAGTCTGTGTTGCCCAGCGACAGCCCCAAAACATCACTGCTCTAGAGGAGATCTGCATGGAGGAATGGGCCAAAATACCAGCAACAGTGTGTGAAAACCTTGTGAAGACTTACAGAAAACGTTTGACCTGTGTCATTGCCAACAAAGGGTATATAACAAAGTATTGAGAAACTTTTGTTATTGACCAAATACTTATTTTCCACCATAATTTGCAAATAAATTCATAAAAAATCCTACAATGTGATTTTCTGGAGAAAAAATTTCTCAATTTGTCTGTCATAGTTAACGTGTACCTATGATGAAAATTACAGGCCTCTCTCATCTTTTTAAGTGGGAGAACTTGCACAATTGGTGGCTGACTAAATACTTTTTTCCCCCACTGTAGATAGATTTGGTAGGGGACACCCCATAGAGATAGATATGGTAGAGGACACCCCATAGAGATAGATATGGTAGAGGACACCCCACATAGATAGATATGGTAGAGGACACCCCATAGAGATAGATATGGTAGAGGACACCCCATAGAGATAGATATGGTAGAGGACACCCCATAGAGATAGATATGGTAGAGTACACCCCATAGAGATAGATATGGTAGAGGACACCCCATAGAGATAGATATGGTAGAGGACACCCCATAGAGATAGATATGGTAGAGGACACCCCATAGAGATAGATATGGTAGAGGACGCCCCATAGAGATAGATATGGTAGAGGACACCCCATAAAGATAGATATGGTAGGGGACACCCCATAGATATAGATATGGTAGAGGACACCCCATAGAGATAGATATGGTAGACTAAACCCCATAGAGATAGATATGGTAGAGGACACCCCATAGAGATAGATATGGTAGAGGACACCCCATAAAGATAGATATGGTAGAGGACACCCCATAGAGATAGATATGGTAGAGGACACCCCATAGAGATATATATGGTAGAGGACACCCCATATACAGTGGGGGAAAAAAGTATTTAGTCTGCCACCAATTGTGCAAGTTCTCCCACTTAAAAAGATGAGAGAGGCCTGTAATTTTCATCATAGGTACACGTCAACTATGACAGACAAATTGAGAAAAATAAATCCAGAAAATCACATTGTAGGATTTTTTAGGAATTTATTTGCAAATTATGGTGGAAAATAAGTATTTGGTCACCTACAAACAAGCAAGATTTCAGGCTCTCACAGACCTGTAACTTCTTCTTTAAGAGGCTCCTCTGTCCTCCACTCGTTACCTGTATTAATGGCACCTGTTTGAACTTGTTATCAGTATAAAAGACACCTGTCCATAACCTCAAACAGTCACACTCCAAACTCCACTATGGCCAAGACCAAAGATCTGTCAAAGGACACCAGAAACAAAATTGTAGACCTGCACCAGGATGAGAAGACTGAATCTGCAATAGGTAAGCAGCTTGGTTTGAAGAAATCAACTGTGGGAGCAATTATTAGGAAATGGAAGACATACAAGATCACTGATAATCTCCCTCTATCTGGGGCTCCACGCAAGATCTCACCCCGTGGGGTCAAAATGATAACAAGAACGGTGAGCAAAAATCCCAGAACCATACGGGGGACATAGTGAATGACCTGCAGAGAGCTGGGACCAAAGTAACAAAGCCTACCATCAGTAACACACTACGCCGCCAGGGACTCAAATTTGGCAGTGCAAGACGTGTCCCCCTGCTTAAGCCAGTACATGTCCAGGCCCGTCTGAAGTTTGCTAGAGTGCATTTGGATGATCCAGAAGAGGATTGGGAGAATGTCATATGGTCAGACGAAACCAAAATAGAACATTTTGGTAAAAACTCAACTCGTCGTGTTTGGAGGACAAAGAATGCTGAGTTGCATCCAAAGAACACCATACCTACTGTGAAGCATGGGACTGGAAACATCATGCTTTGGGGCTGTTTTTCTGCAAAGGGACCAGGATGACTGATCCGTGTAAAAGGAAAGAATGAATGGGGCCATGTATCGTGAGATTTTGAGTGAAAACCTCCTTCCATCAGCAAGGGCATTGAAGATGAAACGTGGCTGGGTCTTTCAGCATGACAATGATCCCAAACACACCGCCCGGGCAACGAAGGAGTGGCTTCGTAAGAAGCATTTCAAGGTCCTGGAGTGGCCTAGCCAGTCTCCAGATCTCAACCCCATAGAAAATCTTTGCAGGGAGTTGAAAGTCTGTGTTGCCCAGCGACAGCCCCAAAACATCACTGCTCTAGAGGAGATCTGCATGGAGGAATGGGCCAAAATACCAGCAACAGTGTGTGAAAACCTTGTGAAGACTTACAGAAAACGTTTGACCTGTGTCATTGCCAACAAAGGGTATATAACAAAGTATTGAGAAACTTTTGTTATTGACCAAATACTTATTTTCCACCATAATTTGCAAATAAATTCATAAAAATCCTACAATGTGATTTTCTGGAGAAAAAAAATTCTCATTTTGTCTGTCATAGTTGACGTGTACCTATGATGAAAATTACAGGCCTCTCTCATCTTTTTAAGTGGGAGAACTTGCACAATTGGTGGCTGACTAAATACTTTTTTTCCCCCACTGTAGATAGATTTGGTAGGGGACACCCCATAGAGATAGATATGGTAGAGGACACCCCATAGAGATAGATATGGTAGAGGACACCCCCACATAGATAGATATGGTAGAGGACACCCCATAGAGATAGATATGGTAGAGGACACCCCATAGAGATAGATATGGTAGAGGACACCCCATAGAGATAGATATGGTAGAGTACACCCCATAGAGATAGATATGGTAGAGGACACCCCATAGAGATAGATATGGTAGAGGACACCCATAGAGATAGATATGGTAGAGGACACCCCATAGAGATAGATATGGTAGAGGACGCCCCATAGAGATAGATATGGTAGAGGACACCCCATAAAGATAGATATGGTAGGGGACACCCCATAGATATAGATATGGTAGAGGACACCCCATAGAGATAGATATGGTAGACTAAACCCCATAGAGATAGATATGGTAGAGGACACCCCATAGAGATAGATATGGTAGAGGACACCCCATAAAGATAGATATGGTAGAGGACACCCCATAGAGATAGATATGGTAGAGGACACCCCATAGAGATATATATGGTAGAGGACACCCCATATACAGTGGGGGAAAAAAGTATTTAGTCTGCCACCAATTGTGCAAGTTCTCCCACTTAAAAAGATGAGAGAGGCCTGTAATTTTCATCATAGGTACACGTCAACTATGACAGACAAATTGAGAAAAATAAATCCAGAAAATCACATTGTAGGATTTTTTAGGAATTTATTTGCAAATTATGGTGGAAAATAAGTATTTGGTCACCTACAAACAAGCAAGATTTCAGGCTCTCACAGACCTGTAACTTCTTCTTTAAGAGGCTCCTCTGTCCTCCACTCGTTACCTGTATTAATGGCACCTGTTTGAACTTGTTATCAGTATAAAAGACACCTGTCCATAACCTCAAACAGTCACACTCCAAACTCCACTATGGCCAAGACCAAAGATCTGTCAAAGGACACCAGAAACAAAATTGTAGACCTGCACCAGGATGAGAAGACTGAATCTGCAATAGGTAAGCAGCTTGGTTTGAAGAAATCAACTGTGGGAGCAATTATTAGGAAATGGAAGACATACAAGATCACTGATAATCTCCCTCTATCTGGGGCTCCACGCAAGATCTCACCCCGTGGGTCAAAATGATAACAAGAACGGTGAGCAAAAATCCCAGAACCATACGGGGGGACATAGTGAATGACCTGCAGAGAGCTGGGACCAAAGTAACAAAGCCTACCATCAGTAACACACTACGCCGCCAGGGACTCAAATTTGGCAGTGCAAGACGTGTCCCCCTGCTTAAGCCAGTACATGTCCAGGCCCGTCTGAAGTTTGCTAGAGTGCATTTGGATGATCCAGAAGAGGATTGGGAGAATGTCATATGGTCAGACGAAACCAAAATAGAACATTTTGGTAAAAACTCAACTCGTCGTGTTTGGAGGACAAAGAATGCTGAGTTGCATCCAAAGAACACCATACCTACTGTGAAGCATGGGACTGGAAACATCATGCTTTGGGGCTGTTTTTCTGCAAAGGGACCAGGATGACTGATCCGTGTAAAGGAAAGAATGAATGGGGCCATGTATCGTGAGATTTTGAGTGAAAACCTCCTTCCATCAGCAAGGGCATTGAAGATGAAACGTGGCTGGGTCTTTCAGCATGACAATGATCCCAAACACACCGCCCGGGCAACGAAGGAGTGGCTTCGTAAGAAGCATTTCAAGGTCCTGGAGTGGCCTAGCCAGTCTCCAGATCTCAACCCCATAGAAAATCTTTGCAGGGAGTTGAAAGTCTGTGTTGCCCAGCGACAGCCCCAAAACATCACTGCTCTAGAGGAGATCTGCATGGAGGAATGGGCCAAAATACCAGCAACAGTGTGTGAAAACCTTGTGAAGACTTACAGAAAACGTTTGACCTGTGTCATTGCCAACAAAGGGTATATAACAAAGTATTGAGAAACTTTTGTTATTGACCAAATACTTATTTTCCACCATAATTTGCAAATAAATTCATAAAAAATCCTACAATGTGATTTTCTGGAGAAAAAAATTCTCATTTTGTCTGTCATAGTTGACGTGTACCTATGATGAAAATTACAGGCCTCTCTCATCTTTTTAAGTGGGAGAACTTGCACAATTGGTGGCTGACTAAATACTTTTTTCCCCCACTGTAGATAGATTTGGTAGGGGACACCCCATAGAGATAGATATGGTAGAGGACACCCCATAGAGATAGATATGGTAGAGGACACCCCACATAGATAGATATGGTAGAGGACACCCCATAGAGATAGATATGGTAGAGGACACCCCATAGAGATATATATGGTAGAGGACACCCCATAGAGATAGATATGGTAGAGTACACCCCATAGAGATAGATATGGTAGAGGACACCCCATAGAGATAGATATGGTAGAGGACACCCCATAGAGATAGATATGGTAGAGGACACCCCATAGAGATAGATATGGTAGAGGACGCCCCATAGAGATAGATATGGTAGAGGACACCCCATAGACGTGCAACTGCGAGAGGTAGAACTAAAGGCAAAATGGGAACAACAGAAATTAGAGCTCAAGGAAAAGGAAAGAGAACATGAGGAGAGATTGGAGCAACATCAATTAGAGTTAGAGCACAGGGAAAGACAACAAGAACGTGAACATGTAGCCAGAGAACAAGAACAGGAACGTCAGCATGTAGCCAGAGAACAAGAACAGGAACGTGAACATGTAGCCAGAGAACAAGAACAGGAACGTGAGCATGTAGCCAGAGAACAAGAACAGGAACGTGAACATGTAGCCAGAGAACAAGAACAGGAACGTGAGCATGCCATTCCACTAAGAGAGATAAATCTGGAAACAATCTGAATCCAGTCAGAACATCCTGCATCCTCAACAGAGTTTGATCCTGGTCACAACAGCCGGCTTGTACTGTCTTTCAATGAAAAAGAGGTGGAGGTATATTTTACTCTGTTTGAGCGGATTGCCACATCCCTAAAATGGCGGCGAGATATTTGGTCACTGCTCCTCCAAAGTGTTCTTATGGGAAAGGCTCAGAAAGGGTACGCTGCTTCATCTCTTGACCAGAGTTCAAATTACGACACTGTTAAAGATGCTATTCTTCGGGCTTACGAGTTAGTCCCAGAGGCATACAGACAACAGGTCCGTAAATTACGAAAGACAATCAAAAAGCCATGTTGAGTTCGCAAGGGAACAAGCATGTGTTTTTGATCGGTGGTGTGGTTCTCAAGAGGTCAAGGACCTTGAGGATTTAAAGACACTCACGCTTCTCGAGCAGTTCAAGAATTGCCTTCACAAAAGGGTTGTGACCCACATTTATGATTACAAGGATCTCACTCTTGAGAAAGCTGCAGTTCTTGCAGATGAATTTGTATTGACACATAAAACTACCTTCACAAACAAAGCACCCAGTAGTTATCCCTACACAAAAAGTAACCTCCTACTGCGAGGTTTCTGTCCTTTTTTACAGTGCCCAAAGATAAAGATCGGCAGAAAACTGGTTTTTCGTATCCACCTGTTTGTTATTACTGCTGTGAGAAAGGACACATTGTCTCTCAGTGTCCTAAGCTGAAACAGAAAAATGAGAGAGTTAAAAAGCTGTTTCTTCTTGTGGGAGCACTCCAGCCCATTAAGTCTCTGGTTGGGACTGGTGGATCTCCTAAACGAGATTTTGGATCAAGATGTCTATGAACCCTTTGTTTCAGACAGGTTTGTGTCTCTGCAGAGTGGCGATGCTGCTAAGCAGCCGGTGAAGATACTACGAGACACTAGGGGCGGCCCAATCTTTCATTTTGGAGGGTGTTTTGCCTTTATCTGACACTTCAGCAACTGGTTACAGTGTGTTAGTACATGGCGGGGAGATGGTTTGCATGATAGTTCCTTTGTATAATGTGGAACTCTAGTCTGATCTTATTTCTGGTTCCGTTGTCGTGGTAGCGAGGCCTAGCCTACCGGTGAAGGGGGTCTCATTCATTTTGGGAAATAATTTGGCTGGAGGGAAGGTCGTGCCAAAATCCTGTCGTTTGTAAGGAACCCAGAGTAGAGGAACCTGATGGGTTATCAGAAAAGTACCCTAGAGTGTTCCCAGCGTGGGCCGTTACACGTGCTATGTCTAAGAGAGTCTCTGGGAGCAAGTCTTTTTTGTGTGTGTGTATTTTACCCCCTTTTTTCTCCCCAATTTCGATCTTGTCTTATCGCTGCAACTCCCCAACGGGCTCGGGAGGCGAAGGTTCGAGTCATGCGTCCTCCGAAACATGACCCGCCAAACCACGCTTCTTAACACCCGCCCACTTAACCCGGAAGCCAGCCGCACCAATGTGTCAGAGGAAACACTGTTCACCTGACAACCAAGGTCAGCCTGCTGGTGCTGGCCCACCACAAGGAGTCACTAGAGCCCGTTGAGCTAAGCAATGGATTGTGGTGGCAGAATTTGGAGTGAGCTGTTGTAACTTCTCAAGGGATGTGTTCTGTGTTGAACTGTGATGTGCCTTGCATAGACTCCTGTTATAATAATAATAATAATATGCCATTTAGCAGACGCTTTTATCCAAAGCGACTTACAGTCATGCGTGCATACATTTTTGTGTATGGGTGGTCCCGGGGATCGAACCCACTACCTTGGCGTTACAAGCGCCGTGCTCTACCAGCTGAGCTACAGAGGACCACGTTATGTCGGCACCCTAAAAAAATGAACTGTTGTGTAAACAATTATGATTGTATTACCACCTCCCACTATATAAGGGACGTGTAACCATTTAGAGTTCAAGTTCTTCCCTGTGAAATCAGAGACAGATCTCCCTCGCAGCTGCTTGATTAAAGATTGTTCTATTATACAAATAAATAGTCTCTGCCTTAATTATTGGATCAAGTTTTCCACAACGGAATATACTGTGTAGCGTTTTGCAATAAACCCCATTTTAATACACATCAACAAAAAAAATATGAATAGAAAATATAAGAACAGTAATATTTTAGATGCACACATGAAGGTACCCATGAGCAATCATTTCTGATGAAAAAAGACACAAATTTGAAAAATTGGTGGATATAGTGTTTTGTAACGAAACTCTTCAAATGAATAAATGTAGGTAAATGCACAAATGTAAGCAAATGCATAAAGGAATATACATGTATAAATATAGATCATACATAAAAATAGGTAAATGCATAAAGGTATATGAAATCATAAAGGTAGGTCATGTGTAAAGGAAAGTACAATGAATACACTACAGAGCTATCTGCAGAATGTCTTACCTGTGAATCTGTGAATGAAAGAGGTGAGTAGAACACAGTTATCGTGCAGCAGACGTGCAGGGCTGTAAGCTGAATGAATGGGATCTTCCTTCTGCTCTCTTTCTCTCTCTCTCTCTTTCTCTCTCTCTCTCTTTCTCTCTCTCTCTCTGCTCTCTCTCTCCCCCTCTCTCTCTCTCTCTCTCTCTCCTATTCCTTCTCTCCGCTCTCTCTGAATCTCTCTCTCTCTCCTCTCCCTTCTCTCCTCTCTCTCCTCTCCCTTCTCTCCCTCTCTCTCTCCTCTCTCCTCTTCCCTGATGTGCTGGGGTGGAACAGGCCTTTGAGCAGAGCACCTTTATCTGTAACTCTCAGGGAGGACTATTACAGTTTTTCTCGATTGCTAAGACACATTTCTTGAAAGCTGCTCTCCTTTTCTCTTAACTGTGAACACAAAACCCAATTTTCAAGCTACATTCACAAAACCTCAGACTCTTCTTGCAAAACCAAACTTTCACCTCAAAACAGTTCAATCTGTGCTCAAAACTGAACTATGTTGTCAAATCGTGCCCCGAGTCAATCAAAATAAAAAACACTACTGAACAGTCACTAAACACTACGTAGAAAAATAGAAAACACAATGCTCAGGACATGAAGCTGGAGAAATAAATGTTTATTGTTCACTGTAGGCTAAATGCATGTTGCAAAACAAAAAAAAAACTGTGCATTTAGCACTTGTACAAAAAGACAAAACAGAAATCTTGTGCATTTACATTTACATTTTAGTCATTTAGCAGACGCTCTTATCCAGAGCGACTTACAGTTAGTGAATACATATTTTTTTTATACTGGCCCCCCGTGGGAATCGAACCCACAACCCTGGCGTTGCAAACGCCATGCTCTATCAACTGAGCTACATCCCTGCCGGCCATTCCCTCCCCTACCCTGGACGACGCTGGGCCAATTGTGCGCCGCCCATGAGTCTCCCGGTCGCGGCCGGCTGCGACAGAGCCTGGATTCGAACCAGGATCTCTAGTGACACAGTTAGCACTGCGATGCAGTGCCTTAGACCACTGCGCCACTCAGGAGAATTTACATGTAGCACTTGTAAAAACAAACAGAAATCTTATGCGTTTGCCACTTGTGTACAGTAAGCCCATGTAAAAATAAAGTACAAAAATATACAAATAAGTGCATTACTCAGCCACAGCATCATGTCTCCGTACTGGGTCAGGCCACAGGACTTCATCCACATCACAGGCCACATTTTGTCTGGCCAGGCAACGGTGGAAAAAACCCCTGGCATGCCGTATCCAGGCTTGGCATGCCTCCACACTTATGTCACCACAGGCAAGTCCCATGGCTTGCAGGAGATTTACCCTGGTGTAAGGTTGGCGTTCATATACCTTCCACCGCCATGAGGAGAATAATTCCTCAATGGGGTTTAGGAAAGGGGAGTACGGTGGAAGGCAAAGATTGATAAAACCTTGGTTCATATTGTACCACTCTCTAACCTGGAGGGCTCTGTGAAAACTCACATTGTCCCAAACAACAACATAGATGGGATGCTCATCCTGCTGCCCTAACAAAGCATCTCGCATGTGATTGAGGAAAATGAGGAGCTGGTGAGTGTTGTAGGGCCCCCAGGTTGGCATGATGGTGGACAACCCCATGATTGCTGATGGCAGCACATAATGTGACATTGCCACCACGCTGCCCAGGAACACCAACAATGGCCCGATGGCCAATCACATTACGGCCTCTCCTTCTCCTTTTGGTGAGATTAAACCCAGCTTCATCCATGTAGATGTATTGATGGGGTCTTTCCATTGCATCCAGTTGAAAAACCCTCTGTAGAAATAGATATAGTTTTGTAAGTGATACGGAAAAAGTGATTTAGGCCACTACAGTAAATCATTTAGAGTAATCAACATTAAATGTGTCTGGATATATGCCAACCTGTACATACTGGAATCTTTGCTCTTTGACTCTGTCTGAGTTGCGATCAAAGGGCACTCTGTATAGCTGTTTCATGCGCAGTCTGTTGCGCTTGAGGACACAATCAACAGTAGAGAGGCTGACACTGTTGATACCCTCAAAATTTAAATGGTCCTCAATGATCTTCTGCTGAATTTCGCTCAGTTTAATGGCATTTTTCTCACGGACCATATCAACAATTAGGGTCTCTTGGTGTGGGGAGAACATACCTGTCCTCCCACCCCCATGTGGCAGTCTTTCAATTCTACAAAAAGAGAACATGGAGTTACAAAAATATACATGGAATACTAGGCCTACAAACAGTTAGACCAACCCTCCATTACAATACTACAGTACATTGGTACAGTGATGTACTGAAACATATATTTACTTACAGTATACTGTGGTACAGTATATAGTATGTCATACAGTAATTGCTGTCAACATTTACATACTGTACTATAATGTCAAAAAAAAGGTAATTACCTGTTCTCTTCTCTAAATCTTCGGATTATGGTGGACACAGTGAATCTACTGATGTTTGGTTGTACCCTTTGTCCAGCCTCCCTCATGCTCATACCATGGACAAGAACATGGTCAATCACAGTAGCTCTGATTTCATCAGATATTACTGTTCTTTGTCTTCGCTGACCACCTCGACCACCTCGACCTCCTCTCACACGAACTCTTCCTCTCAGATTTCTATCCATTGTAGGGCCTCACAAACCAGTGCTCTCTGAACTGGCTTACTGTATATGTTCCCTCACATCATTAGCCACAAGTGTGATCAATTTTGAGTTGTTGTGTTCAAGTGGTGACACCTGTGCTCTAATTGTGTTTGACTTTTGTCACCTGTGCTCACCATTATAAAGCACGGGTGCATCACAATGAAAATGTGTTGGCAAGTTATGTCTAAACAGGTGAAAAGTGCTTATGGTTTAGCCAAAAGAGTGATTGATTCAATCAGTGGGTTCAGGCAACTGAGCATTTGGTTCAGACAATAGGGTTTAGTGTTTTAGCAATTGAGAAAAGCTGTAGTGAGTATGAGTGACAGCTCAGGCCGATGAACAGAAAACATGTGCTAAGGGCCATCTGCA
The DNA here is from genome assembly GCF_020615455.1 of Coregonus clupeaformis. Classification (NCBI taxonomy): domain Eukaryota; kingdom Metazoa; phylum Chordata; class Actinopteri; order Salmoniformes; family Salmonidae; genus Coregonus; species Coregonus clupeaformis. Next base: position 5,951,600 of record NC_059201.1, read on the forward strand.
ATGGAAAAACTAATCCTGTAAAGGTTTTTTGGATTTTGTAAGAGAATGGGTTCCATCTGCCAAGGGCTTGGGAACAGACGTAATATCCTTCCTTTACCCTGGCAGACAGATATAAGCTGTATTTCCAATGGCAACCTGTGTAGTGTACTACTTTTGACCAGGGCCCATAGGGATTTGTTTTTCCAAAAGTAGTGCACTACATAGAGAATAGGCTAACATTTGGGAGTAATCCCTAGTAAGTAACTTGCCTGACGGCCTAACCTGGAGTCAACATGGTAGTCACATCCTAGATAAAGTATTACCACACTTTCCCTGACAGCACACACAGCTCACCTGTCTGGCACAGACTGGGTCTGGAAGGATTCGTGATAGTTCTAGAGCCAGAGTCATATAACTGATTCTAAAGTAACTTAACAAATAACTGATAACTGATTCTAGAATAACTGAAATAATAACTGATAACTGATTCTAGAATAACTGAAAGAATAACTGATAACTGATTCTAGAATAACTGAAATAATAACTGATAACTGATTCTAGAATAACTGAAAGAATAACTGATAACTGATTCTAGAATAACTGAAAGAATAACTGATAACTGATTCTAGAATAACTGAAAGAATAACTGATAACTGATTCTAGAATAACTGAAATCATAACTGATAACTGCTTCTAGAATAACTGATTAAGATGGAATAATCGGTTTGTTTTTCTGATTGCTTGTAGACTTTGCCACTCCAAAACACATAAGGGCAGTGTATTTAGTGCATTTTGGAAATGCCAGAGACATCAAATACTGCATTAATACTGCATATAAATATGCCTTTTTATATAAAAACATTTCCTACTATGGCAGTTTAGATGTTATGCAATAGAACCTACAATCCCACTAACCTGCAGCCAAGATAGAAAACATGCTAGCTCCTAAGCTATGTGATTAGCTAACCTGCCCAAGTTCCAGTGAGGAAAAGTGATGGGCAGTCGAGAATTTTCTCCTTTTCACTTCAACTCTATGAATAGCTAGCCAGGGTCAGTGTATATTACCCTACTTACTGTACCACTGGCCCTGCATGAGACATAATCCGTCTAGCACTGAAGGCTAAAACCTCTATGATAGATTTTTTGCCAATGGACACCTGAAACCTTTCTTTCTGACCCCTACACAACGCAAACTTATTTCACTAATTCACTTTTTTTGCTATTTAAAGTGCCCAGTGATTTCAATAGGCAGCAGCAGCCTCTAATGTGCTAGTGATGGCTATTTAACAGTCTGATGACCTTGAGATAGAAGCTGTTTTTCGTTGTCTCGGTCCCAGCTTTGATGCAACTGTACTGACCTCGCCTTCTGGATGATAGTGGGGTGAACAGGCAGTGGCTCGGGTGGTTGATGTCCTTGATGATCTTTTTGGCCTTCCTGTAACATCGGGTGCTGTAGGTGTCCTGGAGGGCGGGTCGTTTGCCCCCTGTAATGTGTTCGGCAGACCGCACCACCCTCTGGAGAGCCCTGCGGTTGCGGATGGTGCAGTTGCTGTACCAGGCGGTGATACAGCCCGACAGGATGCTCTCAATTGTGCATCTGTAAAAGGTTGTGAGGGTTTTAGGTGCCAAGCCAAATTTCTTCCACCTCCTGAGGTTGAAGAGGCTCTGTTGCGCCTTTTTCACCACACTGTCTGCGTGGGTGGACCATTTCAGTTTGTCAGTGATGAGTTCGCCAAGGAACTTGAAGCTTTCCGCCTTCTCCACTGCGGTCCCGTCGATGTGGATAGGGGGGTGCACCCTCTGCTGTTTCTTGAAGTCCACAATCATCTACTTTGTTTTGTCGACGTTGAGTGAGAGGTTATTTTCCTGTCACCACACTCCCAGAGCCTCACCTCCTCCCTGTAGGCTGTCTCGTCATTGTTGGTAATCAAGCCTACTACTGTTGTATCGTCTGCAAACTTGATGATTGAGTTGGAGGCGTGCTTGGCCACGCAGTCATGGGTGAACAGGGAGTACAGAAGGGGGCTGAGCACGCACCCTTGTGGGGCCCCAGTGTTGAGGATCAGCGAAGGGGAGATGTTGTTTCCTACCTTCACCACCTGGGGGCAGCCCGTCAGGAAGTCCAGGACCCAGTTGCACAGGGCGGGGTTCAGACCCAGTGCCTCAAGCTTAATGCTGAGCTATGGTCAATGAACAGCATTCTTACATAGGTATTCCTCTTGTCCAGATGGGATAAGGCAGTGTGCAGTGTGATGGCATCGTCTGTGGATCTATTGGGGTGGTAAGCAAATTGAAGTGGGTCTAGGGTGACAGGTAAGGTAGAGGTGATATGATCCTTGACTAGTCTCTCAAAGCACTTCATGATGACAGAGGTGATTGCTACGGGCGTTAGTCATTTAGTTCAGTTACCTTTGCTTTCTTGGGGACAGGAACAATGGTGGCCATCTTGAAGCATGTGGGGACAGCAGACTGGGATAGGGAGAGATTGAATATGTCCGTAAACACACCAGCCAGCTGGTCTGCGCATGCTCTAAGACGCGGCTAGGGATGCCATCTGGGCCGGCAGCCTTGCGGGGGTTAATATGCTTAAATGTCTTACTCACGTCGGCCACGGAGAAGGAGAGCCCACAATCTTTGGTAGTAGACCGCGTCGGTGGTACTGTGTTATCCTTAAAGTGGACGAAGGTGATTCACTTGTCCGGAAGTGAGACGTCGGTGTCGGCGACGTGACTGGTTTTCCTTTTGTCGTCCGTGATTGTCAGTAGACCCTGCCACATACGTCTCGTATCTGAGCCGTTGAATTGCGACTCCACTTTGTCTCTATATTGATGTTTTGCCAGTTTAATTGCCTTGCGGAGTGAGTAGCTACACTGTTTGTATTCTGCCATATTTCCAGTCACCTTACCATGGTTAAATGCGATGGTTCGCGCTTTCAGTTTTGCAAGAATGCTGCCATCTATCCACGGTTTCTGGTTAGGGTAGGTTTTAATAGTCACAGTGGGCACAACATCTCCTATACACTTCCTGATAAACTCAGTCACCGTTTCAGTGTATTCGTCTAAATTATTTTCGCAAGCTACCCAGAACATATCCCAGTCCGTGTGATCAAAACAATCTTGAAGCGTGGATTCCGATTGGTCAGACCAGCATTGATTGTCTTAGCACGGGTACTTCCTGTTTGAGTTTCTGCCTTTAGGAAGGGAGGAGCAAAATGGAGTCGTGGTCAGATTTGCCGAAAGGAGGGCGGGGGAGGGCCTTATAACCATCCCGGAAGTTCGAATAGCAATGGTCGAGAGTTTTAGCAGCCCGAGTACAACAGTCGATATGTCAATAGAACTTCGGCAGCCTAGTCCTCAAATTTGCTTTGTTAAAATCCCTGGCTACAATAAATGCAGCCTCAGGATATGTGGTTTCCAGTTTGCATAAAGTCCAGTGAAGTTCTTTGAGGGCCGTCGTGTTATCGTCTTGAGGGGGGATATACACGGCCGTGACTATAACCAAATAAAATTATCTTGGGAAATAATACGGTCGGAATTTGATTGTGAGGTATTCTAGGTCGAGTGAACAAAAGGACTTGAGTTCCTGTATGTTACTACAATTGCACCATGAGTCGTTAATCATGAAACACACACCTCCGCCCTTTTGCTTCCCGGAGAGTTATTTATTTCTGTCTGCGTGATGAACTGAGAACCCATCTGGCTGGACCGATTTCGACAGAATATCCCCAGAGGGCCATGTTTCTGTGAAACAAAGTATGTTACAGGCCCTGATGTCTCTCTGGAAAGAAATCCTTGCCCTGATCTCGTCGACTTTGTTATCCAAAGACTGAACATTAGCGAGTAGTATACTTGGAAGCGGTGGGTGGTGTGTGCGCCTCCTAAGTCGAAACAGCAGGCCGCTCCGAGTGCATCTCCTGTTTTGGGTCAGCCGCTGGAATCAGTTTAATTGCCCTGGGGAGAGCAAACAAAGGATCTGCTTCGGGAAAGTCGTATTCCTGGTCGTAATGCTGGTGAGTTACCGCCGCTCCTTTGTTTTGTTATTTTTGTTTTACTCTGCTTGCAAACATCCTGGATGATTCAGAATCCATTAAAGAGCTTGAACGATTCATTGAGGAGAGATACTTACAAGCTCAAAGAAACATGCCGCTGGTATCTGAGGTTTCAAGTACTGTTAAGGACAACAAACCCAATCAACAAAACAAACCAAAGCCAAGTTGGCCAAGCGGTATCAACGATGGCATCAAACCATCCCCAAGCAAGAGGGCGCACGTGGAGAGTGGGGAGAGGTTTACGGATATGGATGTTGACTTGTTGAAATCCATCAATGAAAGGCTGGCCAAACTTGATATCTTTGATATACCACGATAGGACATCAATGCATTATGTGCCAGTCTAGAATTCAACCAATGTCAGATTGATGATCTAAGGAAAGAGAACACGGTGCTGAAAGGTCCTGTAGACTCTATTCATGGCAAGGTGAAGGTGGTGCAAAGGGAGAACAGACAACTTAAAGAAACCTTGCTTGATGTACAGTGTCGATCAATGCAGGACAATCTCATCTTTTCAGGGATACCGGAGAATGACAACAGCAGAGGCTGTGAGGACACTGTCCGAGACTTTATGTCAACTCAACTGAAACTGCCCACAGATGTCGTGTGTAATGTCACTTTCTCCAGAGTCCATAAAATGGGTAAGGCCTCAGGGAATAGGACATGCATGTTTTGAACATTTTAAGCAAAAGGAAATGGCGAAGAGAAGGGGTAGAGAACTCAGAAACACTGATTTTGGAATGAATGATCACTTCCCCACGGAGATCAATGAAAGGAGAAAATAACTGTATCCCATCATGAAAGAAAAGCGTTGCCTGAACCAACGAGTATCCTTGGTGATGGATAAACTTTACATCAACGGGCAACTGTATCGAGACTCTAGAGTAACTCCCTGGCTATTTTAATCCAATGTTCAAACCTGAGTTTGTGTGTTGTAGTGTATCATGACAACTTCAACTATAACGAATACATGCTCTATTGATCTTCACTTGACAAGGAAAGGGCTGCATATAGCTCAGGTTAATGTACGTAGCCTTCCTAACAAAATACATGAGGTTTTTAACTTGGTCAACATAAATAATACTCACATTTTAGCTTTGACCGAAACGCATTTGGATGCATCTGTTAATGGGCAAATGAACATTCATGGATATAGTCTACTTAGAAGGGACAGGAATAGTAATGGTGGGGCTGTAGCACTGTACATTCAGAATCATTTACATTTTACATTTACGTCATTTAGCAGACGCTCTTATCCAGAGCGACTTACAAATTGGTGCATTCACCCTATAGCCAGTGGGATAACCACTTTACAATATGTTTTTTTTTTGTTTGTTTTTTAGGGGGGGGGGGTAGAAGGATTACTTTATCCTATCCCAGGTATTCCTTAAAGAGGTGGGGTTTCAAATGTCTCCGGAAGGTGGTGAGTGACTCCGCTGTCCTGGCGTCGTGAGGGAGCTTGTTCCACCATTGGGGTGCCAGAGCAGCGAACAGTTTTGACTGGGCTGAGCGGGAACTATGCTTCCGCAGAGGAAGGGGAGCCAGCAGGCCAGAGGTGGATGAACGCAATGCCCTCGGTTGGGTGTAGGGACTGATCAGAGCCTGAAGGTACCGAGGTGCCGATCCCCTCACAGCTCCATAGGCAAGCACCATGGTCTTGTAACAGATGCGAGCTTCAACTGGAAGCCAGTGGAGTGTGCGGAGGAGCAGGGTGACGTGAGAGAACTTGGGAAGGTTGAACACCAGACGGGCTGCGGCATTCTGGGATTCAGCAGGGAGGAGAATGTGGCAAAGAGCTTCCTAGGGTTAGAGGCAGATGCTTGGAATTTAGAGTGGTAGAAAGTGGCCTTAGCATATACCTTTTAAGAGGAGGAGGGATGACCTTAATGTATGTCAAACAGAGGCACTATGGGCTCAAGTACATCTGCCTCACCAGGCACCCATATTGGTAGGATGTGTATACAGACCTCCTAGCCCTAAGGTGTCCTATCTGGATGACTTATGCACTGGGTTTGACCAGGCCACAGATAGTAACAGAGATGTATTTATCTAGCTCTAAGGTATCCTATATGGATGACTTATGCACTGGGTTTGACCAGGCCACATATAGTAACAGAGATGATTTTTAACTTGGGATTTTAATATAAATTGGAAGGATCATAATAATACAAATATAACTTTTTGGTTTGAAACAAATGGTTAATGATACTACTAGGTCATCAGCTAAGTTAGGTCTCTGTTCAGACACATGCATTGATCTGATCTTCTGTAATATACCATTGCAATGCTTAAAAGCCAGATCAATGCCAGTGGGCTGAACAGACCATAATTTTGCAACCATAACCATGAACACCAAGGTTCCAAAGAAACCCCCAAGGATTGTGGTCAAGAGAAATTGTAAAACATTTAATTCATGAGCAATTTCAAAATGATTTGGCTGCTGTACCCTGGGAGCTGATTTATCTAGAGGATGATTTAAATCGCACTACAGATTGTTTTATTAATTTGCTCACAGGGGTAATGGACCATCATTCCCCAGTAAGAAAGAGTACAGTTGGGACTCGTCCATCTCCATGGATTGATGAACTGGGTGAGGCATTTTTTCAAAGAAATATGGCAAAAGTGTTAGCAGCCAAATCTAAACTAGAAATTGATTAACAGAATTATAGAACACTACGTAATTATGCAGTTAAATTAAATCGTAAGAATAAAACTTTATTTTACAAAAATGCTTTTATTGATTGTAAAAATGATTCAAAAATAGGTACGGAATACAGTTAAGGGCTTACTTGGTACATCTATCTTTATCACGGCTCAGGATAAGACCCAGATGCAGACACAGGAGGCGGATAGTTAGACTCTCAGATATTTATTATAACACAGGGGGCAGGCAAACGGCAGGTCGAGGGCAGGCAGTGGTTCGTAATTCAGGTCAGAGTCAAACATTTACAGGACGGCGGGCAGGCTCAGTGTCTGGGTCTGGACAGGCAGAAAGGTCAGAAACCGGGAAGACTAGAAACAAAACTTGAGAACAGGAAAACGTGAAACACGATGGTACGACCTGACAAGACTAGACGAACTGGCAACAGACAAACAGAAAACACAGGTATAAATACGGAGATAATGGGGACAAATGGGAGACACGTTGGGGGGGTGGAGACAAGTACAAGACAGGTGAAACAGATCAGGGTGTGACTATCTCATCATGCCCATCTAATGTGGAGGTTGAAGGGAGAACATTAACAAAAACAGCAGATGTTGCCAATCATTTTGCTGATTTTTTTTACAAAGAAAATTAATTTAAACACCCATTCTTCCAAACAAGCTATTGTCCAATGGATGAACATATTATGAGCAAAACCTGCTCTTTTAGTCTACCATTGGTGTCAGTAGAGGAGGTGTTAAACCTATTGAAGTCATTACCCAATAGTACATCTACAGGTTATGATCTTATGGACCATTTTTTACTTCACTGTGCTGCTCCCCAGATTGCAGCTCCACTGAAATACATATTTAATTGGTCACTGGAAAAGGGGACATTTCCAAATGTATGAAAGCATGCTAAACTGTGTCCAATCCCGAAAGACAGAAAATAACCCATTGCTCCTGCCAATAGTCGACCAATCAGTCTACTCCCTTCACTCAGTAAGATATTGGAGGGTATTGCGAGTAGACAAATATAGGAGTATATGTAAAAGAATGATCTGATCACAAAAACCATTCCACTACAACTGTTTTGGTTGACATGACTGACCAGTGGCTCAATGCTATGGATAACGGCAGGTTTGTGGGTGTACTATTTTTAGATTTTAGTGCAGCATTTGATTTAGTGGATCATGAAATAATTCGGACAAAATTATTGCGTTATGGGGATAAGGAGGCAGCATTGAATTGGGTACAGTCATATCTAACTGACTGTGGTGAGTGTGATGGAAGGAGTCAGGCGCAGGAGGGTAATCACCGAATACAGAGTTTATTCCTTCGTGGACACACAAATGCGCTCAAATAGCGATCAACGACACAGGCACAGGGGAAAATCTACCCTGGCAAATACACTGTAACGGTAGTATCCAATAATACATAGGCACAGGGGAAAATCTACCCTGGCAACAAAATGTACGAGTAGCTCCACCGAGCTCCACTACTCTCACAACTAACAATCACCCACAAGGACAAGGGGGCAGAGGGAACACTTGATTAGATTAGAACCAGGTGTGTGTGATTAACAAGACAAGACAAACGTGATGATGATTGGGGCGGCAGTGGTTAGTAAGCTGGTGACGACGAACGCCGAAGCCTGCCCGAACAAGGAGGGGAGGCAGCCTCGGCCGAAGTCGTGACAGTACCCCCCCTTGACGCGCAGCTCCAGCAGCACGCTGACCCCGGCCTCGGGGACGGCCAGGAGGACGCGGAGCAGGGTGAGCCGGATGGCGACGGTGGAAATCCTGCAACAGGGAGGGATCGAGGATATCCCTCACCGGGACCCAGCACCGTTCCTCCGGACCGTACCCCTCCCACTCCACGAGGTACTGAAGGCCCCACACCCGTCGCCTCGAATCCAGGATGGAGCGGACAGAGTACGCCGGGGCCCCCTCGATGTCCAGAGGAGGTGGAGGAACCTCCCGCACCTCAGACTCCTGGAGCGGACCAACCACCACCGGTCTGAGGAGAGACACATGAAACGAGGGGTTAATACGGTAATCAGGAGGGAGTAACAACCTATACATGACCTCGTTGATTCTCCTCAGGACTTTGAACGGCCCCACAAACCGCGGGCTCAGCTTCCGGCAGGGCAGGTGGAGGGGCAGATTCCGGGTCAAGAGCCAGACCCGATCCCCCGGTACAAAGACCAGGGCCTCACTGCGGTGACGGTCAGCGTTGGCGCGCTGGAGGTGAACATGGGCAGCGTCCCACGTCTCCTTCGCATGCCAAAACCAGTCATCCACCGCAGGAGCCTCGGTCTGGCTCTGGTGCCACGGTGCCAGAACCGGTTGGTAACCTAAAACACATTGGAATGATGTTAGGTTAGTAGAGGAGTGGCGGAGAGAGTTCTGGGCATATTCTGCCCATGGCAAGAACACCGACCACTCTCCCGACCAGTCCTGGCAGTAGGACCACAGGAACCTACCCACATCCTGATTTACCCGCTCCACCTGCCCATTTGACTCGGGGTGGAACCCAGAGGTCAGGCTGACCGAGACCCGCAAATGTTCCATGAACGGTTTCCAAACCTTGGACGTGAACTGGGGACCTCGTCGGACACTATATCCTCTGGCACCCCGTAGTGTCGGAAGACGTGAGAAAACAGGGCCTACACAGTCTGCAGGGCAGTGGGGAGACCGGGCAGAGGAAGGAGGCGGCAGGACTTGGAGAAGTGGTCCACAATGACCAGGATGGTGGTGTTACCTTGGGAGAGGGGAAGATCAGTCAAAAATCAATACTAAGGTGAGACCACGGTCGTTGTGGAACTGGTAAAGGTTGTAGCTTACCCGCTGGGAGGTGCCTAGGTGCCTTACTCTGGGCGCACACCGAGCAGGAGGAGACACCCTCACGTCCTTAGCCAAGGTAGGCCACCAGTACTTTCCGATCAAGCAGCGCACTGTACGACCTGGGTGACCAGAGGAGGGTGACGTGTGTGCCCAGAAGATCAGACGATCACGGATAAGAGCAGGCACGTACCGCAGCCCAGCTGGACACTGCGGTGGAGATGGATCTGTGCGTAATGCCTGCTCTATATCCGCATCCATCGCCCATACTACCGGCGCCACAATGCAGGAGGCCGGGAGTATGGGGGTGTTGTCTCTCCTCTGTTGCCTCTCCTCTGTGTCATACAGCCAGGACAGTGCGTCTGCCTTCACGTTCTTCGTACCTGGAATGTATGACAGTGTAAAATCAAACCGGGTGAAGAATAGGGCCCACCTGGCCTGGCGAGGATTCAGCCTCCTCGCTGCCCGGATGTACTCCAGGTTATGGTGGTCCGTCCAGACGAGGAAAGGGTGTTTCGCCCCTTCGAGCCAATGCCTCCACACGATCAAAGCTCGGACAACAGCCAACAGCTCCCGATCACCAACGTCGTAGTTCTGCTCCGCCGGGCTGAGCTTCTTAGAGAAGAAGGCACAGGGGCGGAGCTTGGGTGGCGTGCCCGAGCGTTGGGTCAGGACAGCGCCTATCCCAACCTCGGACGCATCCACCTCCATTACGAACGGTAGTGATGGATCGGGGTGGGCCAGTACCGGAGCTGAGGTGAACAGACCCCGCAGTCTCCTGAAGGCCAGGTCAGCCTAAGCAGTCCAGCGGAGCCGGGACGGCCCACCCTTCAACAGGAATGTAATGGGAGCAGCGACCTTGCCAAAGCCCCAGATAAACCTTCGATAGTAGTTGGCAAAGCCAAGGAATCGCTGCACCTCCTTAACCGTGGTTGGAGTCGGCCAATTACACACAGCTGAAATGCGATCTCCCTCCATCTCCACACCTGAGGTGGTAATGCAGTGTCCGAGGAAGGAGACGGACTGCTGGAAAAACATACACTTCTTTGCCTTGGCATAAAGGTCATTTTCCAACAGTCGGGCCAGCACTTTGCGAACCAGGGACACATGCTCGGCGCGAGTAGGGGAATACACCAGGATGTCATCGATGTAAACCACCACACTGCGACCAAGCATGTCCCGAAACACCTCGTTCACAAAGGACTGGAAGATGGATGGAGCATTCATCAAACCGTAGGGCATCACCAGGTATTCATAATGTCCCGTGGTTGTGCTGAATGCTGTCTACCACTCATCCCCCTCCCGAAAACGCACCATGTGGTATGCACTCCTGAGATCTAGCTTAGTGAAGCGTGCCCCATGCATTGACTCAATCACTGAAGGAATGAGGGGGAGAGGATAACTAAATCTAATCGTCTCCTTGTTCAGTGATTGATAATCAATGCACGGGCGCAGACCGCCGTCTTTCTTCTTCACAAAGAAGAAACTCGAGGAGGCGGGTGAAGTGGAGGGACGTACAGTGGATATTTGATACACTGCCGATTTTGTAGGTTTTAATTAATTTGCATTTTATTGCATGACATAAGTATTTGATCACCTACCAACCAGTAAGAATTCCGGCTCTCACAGACCTGTTAGTTTTTCTTTAAGAAGCCCTCCTGTTCTCCACTCATTACCTGTATTAACTGCACCTGTTTGAACTCGTTACCTGTATAAAAGACACCTGTCCACACACTCAATCAAACAGACTCCAACCTCTCCACAATGGCCAAGACCAGAGAGCTGTGTAAGGACATCAGGGATAAAATTGTAGACCTGCACAAGGCTGGGATGGGCTACAGGACAATAAGCAAGCAGCTTGGTGAGAAGGCAACAACTGTTGGCGCAATTATTAGAAAAAGGAAGAAGTTCAAGATGACGGTCAATCACCCTCGGTCTGGAGCTCCATGCAAGATCTCACCTCGTGGGGCATCAATGATCATGAGGAAGGTGAGGGATCAGCCCAGAACTACACGGCAGGACCTTGAACAGCGCCGGAAGAAGATGGCTGCCGTTTTACAGCCCTCTAACCAATTGTACTATTATGTGTGTTTTTCCGCGTTATTTGTAATTTATTTTGTACATAATGTTTATGCCATCGTCTCTTATAACCAAAGAGAGCTTCTGGATATCAGGACAGCGATTACTCACCTCGCGTTGGACGAACACTTTTTCTTCAACGAGGCGTTCGCGAAGGATATTCTACAGACTCCAGACAAGGCCCAGATCCCCGTCATTCGCGTGAGGAAGAGACGGAGATACCGTGGACGTAGGTCGGGGTGCCTTGTAAAGATCCGACGGCGAACGAGTAAACTGCCTCTCCCATCAATCCTATTAGCCAACGTTCAAGCTTTGGATAATAAAATGGACGATTTAAGATTACGGTTATCCTACCAACGGGACATTAAAAACTGTAATATCTTATGTTTCACGGAGTCGTGGCTGAATGACAACAATGACAACATTCAGCTAGCAGGCTATACGCTACATCGGCAGGACAGAACGGCAGACTCGGGTAAGACGAGGGGTGGCGGTCTCTGTATTTTTGTAAACAACAGCTGGTGCACAAAATCAAATACTAAGGAAGTCTCAAGGTTTTGCTCGCCTGAGGTAGAGTATCTTATGATAAGCTGTAGACCACACTATTTACCAAGAGAGTTTTCATCTATACTTTTCATAGCTGTCTATTTACCACCACAAACCAATGCTGGCATTAAGATTGCACTGAATGAGTTGTACAAGGCCATTAATCAACAGGAAAACGCTCATCCAGATGCAGCGCTCCTAGTAGCAGGGGACTTTAATGCAGGGAAACTTAAATCCGTTCTACCTCATTTCTACCAGCATGTTAAATGTGCAACCAGAGGGGAAAAAACTCTAGACCACCTTTACTCCACACACAGAGACGCATACAAAGCTCTCCCTCGCCCTCCATTTGGCAAATCTGACCATAACTCTATCCTCCTGATTCCTGCTTATAAGCAAAAACTGAAGCAGGAAGCACCAGTGACTCGGCTAATAAAAAAGTGGTCAGATGACGCAGATGCTAAGCTACAGGACTGTTTTGCTAGCACAGACTGGAACATGTTCAGGGATTCTTCAGACAGCATTGAGGAGTACACCACATCAGTCACTGGCTTCATCAATAAGTGCATCGATGATGTCGTCCCCACAGTGACCGTACGTACATACCCCAACCAGAAGCCATGGATTACAGGAAACATCCGCACTGAGCTAAAGGGTAGAGCTGCCGCTTTCAAGGAACGGGACTCTAACCCGGACGCTTATAAGAAATCCCGCTATGACCTCCGACGAACCATCAAACAGGCAAAGAGTCAATACAGGTCTAAGATTGAATCATACTACACTGGCTCTGACGCTCGTCGGATGTGGCAGGGCTTGAAAACTATTACAGACTACAAAGGGAAGCACAGCCGCGAGCTGCCCAGTGACACAAGCCTACCAGACGAGCTAAACCACTTCTATGCTCGCTTCGAGGCAAGCAACACTGAAGCATGCATGAGAGCACCAGCTGTTCCGGACGACTATGTGATCACGCTCTCCGTAGCCGATGTGAGTAAGACTTTTAAGCAGGTCAACATTCACAAGGCCGCAGGGCCAGACGGATTACCAGGACGTGTACTCCGAGCATGTGCTGACCAACTGGCAAGTGTCTTCACTGACATTTTCAACATGTCCCTGACTGAGTCTGTAATACCAACATGTTTCAAGCAGACCACCATAGTCCCCGTGCCCAAGAACTCTAAGATAACCTGCCTAAATGACTACCGACCCGTGGCACTGACGTCTGTAGCCATGAAGTGCTTTGAAAGACTGGTCATGGCTCACATCAACAGCATAATCCCAGAAACCCTAGACCCACTCCAATTTGCATACCGCCCCAACAGATCCACAGATGATGCAATCTCTATCGCACTCCACACTGCCCTTTCCCACCTGGACAAGAGGAACACCTACGTGAGAATGCTATTCATTGACTACAGCTCAGCATTCAACACCATAGTGCCCTCAAAGCTCATCACTAAGCTAAGGATCCTGGGACTAAACACCTCCCTCTGCAACTGGATCCTGGACTTCCTGACGGGCCGCCCCCAGGTGGTAAGGGTAGGTAACAACACATCTGCCACACTGATCCTCAACACGGGGGCCCCTCAGGGGTGCGTGCTCAGTCCCCTCCTGTACTCTCTGTTCACCCATGACTGCATGGCCAGGCACGACTCCAACACCATCATTAAGTTTGCCGACGACACAACAGTGGTAGGCCTGATCACCGACAACGATGAGACAGCCTATAGGGAGGAGGTCAGAGATCTGGCCGTGTGGTGCCAGGACAACAACCTCTCCCTCAACGTGACCAAGACAAAGGAGATGATTGTGGACTACAGGAAAAAAAGAGGACTGAGCACGCCCCATTCTCATCGACGGGGCTGTAGTGGAACAGGTTGAGAGCTTCAAGTTCCTTGGTGTCCACATCACCAACGAACTATCATGGTCCAAACACACCAAGACAGTCGTGAAGAGGGCACGACAAAGCCTATTCCCCCTCAGGAGACTAAAAAGATTTGGCATGGGTCCTCAGATCCTCAAAAAATTCTACAGCTGCACCATCGAGAGCATCCTGACTGGTTGCATCACCGCCTGGTATGGCAACTGCTTGGCCTCTGACCGCAAGGCACTACAGAGGGTAGTGCGTACGGCCCAGTACATCACTGGGGCAAAGCTCCCTGCCATCCAGGACCTCTATACCAGGCGGTGTCAGAGGAAGGCCCTCAAAATTGTCAAAGACTCCAGTCACCCTAGTCATAGACTGTTCTCTCTGCTACCGCACGGCAAGCGGTACCGGAGTGCCAAGTCTAGGTCCAAAAGACTTCTCAACAGCTTCTACCCCAAGCCATAAGACTCCTGAACAGCTAATCATGGCTACCCGGACTATTTGCACTGCCCCCCCACCCCATCCCTTTTACGCTGCTGCTACTCTGTTAAGTATTTATGCATAGTCACTTTAACTCTACCCACATGTACATATTACCTCAACTAGCCGGTGCCCCCCGCACATTGACTATGCAACGGTACCCCCCTGTATATATAGCCTCCCCTACTGTCACTTTATTCTATTGTATATATAGCCTCCCTACTGTCACTTTATTTTTTACTTCTGCTCTTTTTTTCTCAACACTTTTTTGTTGTTGTTTTATTCTTACTTTTTTGTTTAAAATAAATGCACTGTTGGTTAAGGGCTGTAAGTAAGCATTTCACTGTAATGTCTGCACCTGTTGTATTCGGCGCATGTGACCAATAAAATTTGATTTGATTTGATTTGATTTGGTCAATGACCTGAAGAGAGCTGGGACCACAGTCTCAAAGAAATAATAACACAATACGATGTCATGGATTAAAATCCTGCAGCGCACGCAAGGTCCCCCTGCTCAAGCCAGCGCATGTGCAGGCCCGTCTGAAGTTTGCCAATGACCATCTGGATGATCCAGAGGAGGAATGGGAGAAGGTCATGTGGTCTGATGAGACAAAAATAGAGCTTTTTGGTCTAAACTCCACTCGCCGTGTTTGGAGGAAGAAGAAGGATGAGTACAACCCCAAGAACACCATCCCAACCGTGAAGCATGGAGGTGGAAACATCATTCTTTGGGGATGCTTTTCTGCAAAGGGGACAGGACGACTGCACCGTATTGAGGGGAGGATGGATGGGGCCATGTATCGCGAGATCTTGGCCAACAACCTCCTTCCCTCAGTAAGAGCATTGAAGAAGGGTCGTGGCTGGGTCTTCCAGCATGACAACGACCCGAAACACACAGCCAGGGCAACTAAGGAGTGGCTCCGTAAGAAGCATCTCAAGGTCCTGGTGTGGCCTAGCCAGAAAATCTTTGGAGGGAGCTGAAAGTCCATATTGCCCAGCGACAGCCCCGAAACCTGAAGGATCTGGAGAAGGTCTGTATGGAGGAGTGGGCCAAAATCCCTGCTGCAGTGTGTGCAAACCTGGTCAAGACCTACAGGAAACGTATGATCTCTGTAATTGCAAACAAAGGTTTCTGTACCAAATATTAAGTTCTGCTTTTCTGATGTATCAAATACTTATGTCATGCAATAAAATGCAAATTAATTACTTAAAAATCATACAATGTGATTTTAGATTCCGTCTCTCACAGTTGAAGTGTACCTATGATAAAAATTACAGACCTCTACATGCATTGAAAGTAGGAAAACCTGCAAAATCGGCAGTGTATCAAATACTTGTTCTCCCCACTGTATATATCCCTGGCCCAGGGACTCGGAAACGTATATTTCCATAGCATCCGTTTCAGCCTGCGACAGGGGGTACACATAACTCCTGGAAGGTTCAGCGTCTATTCAGCGTCTATCGTGCAATCTCCCGCCCGATGAGGTGGTAATTTAGTCGCACGTGTTCTCCAAATCGAGGTATTCAGGGGGAATGCGCACGGTGGAGGTACCGTCTGGACATTCCACCGTGGTTGCACCAACGGAAACATCTAGACACCTACCCTAACACTCTCGCGACCACCCCGTGAGAGCCCTCTGCGGCCATGAGAAGGTGGGGTTGTGGAGTGCTAGCGAAGGGATACCTAATACCACAGGGAAAGCAGGAGACTCAATAATCGAAAAAATATCCTGCTCACAATGAGTCTCCTGGGTGATCATGGTGACTGGTATAGTGACTTCCGTAACAAACCCAGACCCTAATGGTCAACTGGGGAGTGGAATGGATAGGGGAACCAATGAAATGCCTTGACGGCGTGCAAATGCCCTGTCCATAAAGTTCCCAGCTGTGCCTGAATCGACTAGTGCCTTACACTGGGGAACTACCATGTGATCGGGAAAGTGGATAGGTAGGGTACAGTGCGCAGCAGAGGGCTCTGAACAAGTGTGGGTGTTCGATCCCTGGGTTGATGCATGAGTGCCCTGCCTGCTGCCTCCAGGCCCAAAAGAACGTTGACTACGACGTGTGGTGTACTGTCCCTTCATGCCACCAGAGTGGCACTGTCGCTGTCCTCCTCCGCTCTCTCGGCCGGCGGCTCCACCCAGCTCCATCCGCTCGGGCTCCGAGTCGTCCAGGGTGGAAACGGGCAGACCCCTACCAGGATGTCCTCTGGCTGCCAGCAGGTTGTCCAAACGAATGGCCATGTCCAACACTTTCTTGAAGGACAACATGGTGTCCTGGCAGGCTAACTCCCGTCAGATGTCCTCCCGCAGATGGCACCGGAAAAGGTCGATCAGGGCCCGCTCGTTCCACCCGGACCCCGCTGCCAGCGTCCAAATCTCCAATGCGAAGTCCTGCGTGGTCCTCTCCTGCCTCAGGTGGACCAGCCGCTTGGCCGCCTCTCGACCCTCGGGTGGGTAATCGGAGACCGCCCGAAAGAGGCGAGCGAACTCCCCGTAGTCCTCCAACGCGGCTCCTCCTTCGTTCCACACCGCGTTGGCCCACTCCAGGGCTTTCCCACAGAGGCAGGAAACGAGGACGGACACCTTCTCCCGCTCTGATGGCACCGGCCTGATGCTGGCACAGCGCCGCCATCCCATCAAACACCTGTGGTCGGGTGCTGGGGTGTACGTGGCTGGATCTGGTTGGTCAGCTGGTCTCGACAGATCGGGTCCTCTCCTCTCCAGGCGTTGGACGACTTGAAGAACCCAATCCATCACTTCCCCCAAGCTGACCAGCATCGTGGAATGCTCCTGGACCCGTGCCACGACTCCAGGCATGCGCTCTTCTCCCGCTGACTCCATAGCGGGTGGGTGATTCTGTGGTGAGTGTGATGGAAGGAGTCAGGCGCAGGAGGGTAATCACCGTATACAGAGTTTATTCCTTTGTGGACACACAAATGCGCTCAAATAGCGATCCACGAAACAGGCACAGGGGAAACTCTCATCCCTGGCAAATACACTGTAACGGTAGAATCCAATAATACATAGGCACAGGGGAAACTCTACCCTGGCAACAAAATGTATGAGTAGCTCCACCGAGCTCCACTACTCTCACAAATAACAATCACCCACAAGGACAAGGGAGCAGAGGGAACACTTATACACGGACTAATGAGGGGATTAGAACCAGGTGTGTGTGATTGACAAGACAAGACAAAGGTGATGATGATTGGGGCGGCAGTGGTTAGTAAGCTGGTGACGACGAACGCCGAAGCCTGCCCGAACAAGGAGGGGAGGCAGCCTCGGCCGAAGTCGTGACACTGACAGTAAACAGTCAGCCTATATCAATGGGTTGTGTCTTCCCCTCATGCTTTAAACTGTGGAATACCGCAGGGCAGGTGCCTTGGGCCACTTCTTTACTTAATATATTCCTTCCTTATGCCTTATATTCCTTCCTTATGCCTTATCTGAAACTCAAGCTACTATATTTGCAGATTATACTACAATTTATACAGCAAGCCAATCGGTTCAACAGGTACAGCAAGCTCTACAAGCATATCTGGGAAATATCAGGGAGTGGGTTTGCCGGAACAAACTTGTTTTGAACACCAAGAAAACCAAGGTTATGTTGGTCTGTTTCACCAGGAAAAGGCCAACACAGCATGGGATACAATTACAGTGCCTTGCAAAAGTATTCATCCCCCTTGGCGTTTTTCCTATTTTGTTGCATTACAACCTGTAATTTAAATTGATTTTAATTTGGACTTCGTGCAATGGACATACACAAAATCGTCCAAATTGGTGAAGTGAAATGAAAAAAAGAACTTGTTTCAAAAAATTATAAAAAATAAATAACAGAAAAGTAGTGCGTGCGTACGTATTCACCCCCTTTGCTATGAATCCCTAAATAAGATATGGTGCAACCAATTACCTTCAGAAGTCACATAATTATTAAATAAAGTCCACCTGTGTGCAATCTAAGTGTCACATGATCTGTCACATGTATATATACACCTGTTCAGTTCTGAAAGGCCCCAGAGTCTGCAAAATCACTAAGCAAGGGGCACCACCAAGCAAGCGGCACCATGAAGACCAAGGAGCTCTCCAAACAGGTCAGGGACAAAGTTGTGGAGAAGTACAGATCAGGGTTGGGTTATAAAAAAAGATCTGAAACTTTGAACATCCCACGGAGCACCATTAAATCCATTATTAAAAAATGGAGAGAATATGGCACCACAACAAACCTGTCAAGAGAGGGCCACCCACCAAAACTCATGGACCAGGCAAGGAGGGCATTAATCAGAGAGGCAACAAAGAGACCAAAGGTATCCCTGAAGGAGCTGCAAAGCTCCACAGCGGAGATTGGAGTATCTGTCCATAGGACCACTTTAAGCCGTACACTCCACAGAGCTGGGCTTTATGGAAGAGTGGCCAGAAAAAAAGCCATTGCTTAAAGAAAAAAATAAGCAAACACGTTTGGTGTTCGCCAAAGGGCATGTGGGAGACTCCCCAAACATATGGAAGAAGGTACTCTGGTCAGATGAGACTAAAATTGAGCTTTTTGGCCATCAAGGAAAACGCTATGTCTGGAGCAAACCCAACACCTCTCATCACCCCGAGAACACCATCCCCACAGTGAAGCATGGTGGTGGCAGCATCATGCTGTGGGGATGTTTTTCATCAGCAGGGACTGGGAAACTGGTCAGAATTGAAGGAATGATGGATGGTGCTAAATACAGGGACATTCTTGAGGGAAACCTGTTTCAGTCTTCCAGAGATTTGAGACTGGGATGGAGGTTCAACTTCCAGCAGGACAATGACCCTAAGCACACTGCTAAAGCAACACTTGAGTGGTTTAAGGGGAAACATTTAAATGTCTTGGAATGGCCTAGTCAAAGCCCAGACCTCAATCCAATTGAGAATCTGTGGTATGACTTAAAGATTGCTGTACACCAGCGGAACCCATCCAAATTGAAAGAGCTGGAGCAGTTTTGCCTTGAAGAATGGGCAAAAATCCCAGTGGTGAGATGTGCCAAGCTTATAGAGACATACCCCAAGAGACTTGCAGCTGTAATTGCTGCAAAAGGTGGCTCTATAAAGTATAGACTTTGGGGGGGTGAATAGTTATGCATGCTCAAGTTTTCTGTTTATTTGTCTTATTTCTTGTTTGTTTCACAATAAAAAATATTTTGAATCTTCAAAGTGGTAGGCATGTTGTGTAAATCAAATGATACAAACCCCCAAAAAATCAATTTTAATTCCAGGTTTTAAGGCAACAAAAATAGGAAAAACTAATACTTTCGCAATGCTCAGAAATTTTTTAAATTACGTTATTTTATACTAATACAATTGCTCAGAGAAAGAGATTTTGCTTAACAAGTAATACAACAAATCTAAAAAAAGATAAGGGTCAACATTATTCGATCCCCTGTTTTCAATACTCCAGCACCCTCCCCTTGCAAGGATAATGACACTGAGCCTTTTTCTAAAAGGTTTTATGAGATTGGAGAACACATTGGGAGGTATCTCAGACCATTCCTCCATACAAAATATTTCCAGATCCTTGATATCCTTCGTCTGCGGATATGGACTTCCCACTTCAAGACCTCTATTTTCGTGTCTTATGACCATAGTACCGGTTCCAATCCAAGTGCCAATGCCATTTAGCAAACTCCAGGTGGTGCTATGGTCAGCATGGTCAGACGATGCCTGAACACCCAATGGCAGTGTTAGCTAATAAAACCTGTTTAAACTAAATGCAGCCCTCTCCTCTCGCTAACTCCCTGAGCCCTCATCTTCTCCCTCCTCATAGCCCTCACTGTATGTGGATGGATTCAAACGTCAGGTTGTCAATGTTGGGTTACATTCTACATATGTTAATATGGACAGACAGAGTTCTGCTAACCCCTACCCCAGTCTGTCTGTCTGTCCAGGCACAGCAGGTAGCGGTAACTACCACAGCAGGTAGGGGTAACTACCACAGCAGGTAGGGGTAACTACCACAGCAGGTATGGGTAACTACCACAGCAGGTACTGTTAACTACCACAGCAGGTAGGGGTAACTACCACAGCAGGTATGGGTAACTACCGCAGCAGGTACTGTTAACTACCACAGCAGGTAGGGGTAACTACCACAGCAGGTATGGGTAACTACCGCAGCAGGTACTGTTAACTACCACAGCAGGTAGGGGTAACTACCACAGCAGGTAGGGGTAACTACCACAGCAGGTAAGGGTAACTACCACAGCAGGTAGGGGTAACTACCACAGCAGGTAGGGGTAACTACCACAGCAGGTATGGGTAACTACCACAGCAGGTAGGGGTAACTACCACATCAGGTAGGGGTAACTACCACAGCAGGTATGGGTAACTACCACAGCAGGTAGGGGTAACTACCACATCAGGTAGGGGTAACTACCGCAGCAGGTAGTGGTAACTACCACATCAGGTAGGGGTAACTACCGCAGCAGGTAGGGGTAACTACCACAGCAGGTACTGTTAACTACCACAGCAGGTAGGGGTAACTACCACAGCAGGTAGGGGTAACTACCACATCAGGTAGGGGTAACTACCGCAGCAGGTAGGGGTAACTACCACAGCAGGTAGGGGTAACTACCACAGCAGGTAGGGGTAACTACCACAGCAGGTAGGGGTAACTACCACAGCAGGTAGCGGTAACTACCACAGCAGGTAGGGGTAACTACCACAGCAGGTAGGGGTAACTACCACAGCAGGTATGGGTAACTACCACAGCAGGTAGGGGTAACTACCACAGCAGGTAGGGGTAACTACCACAGCAGGTATGGGTAACTACCACAGCAGGTAGGGGTAACTACCACAGCAGGTAGGGGTAACTACCACAGCAGGTAGGGGTAACTACCACAGCAGGTAGGGGTAACTACCACAGCAGGTATGGGTAACTACCACAGCAGGTAGGGGTAACTACCACAGCAGGTAGGGGTAACTGCCACAGCAGGTACTGTTAACTACCACAGCAGGTATGGGTAACTACCACATCAGGTAGGGGTAACTACCACAGCAGGTAGGGGTAACTACCACAGCAGGTAGGGGTAACTACCACAGCAGGTAGGGGTAACTACCACAGCAGGTATGGGTAACTACCACATCAGGTAGGGGTAACTACCACAGCAGGTAGGGGTAACTACCACAGCAGGTAATGGTAACTACCACAGCAGGTATGGGTAACTACCACATCAGGTAGGGGTAACTACCACAGCAGGTAGGGGTAACTACCACAGCAGGTAGGGGTAACTACCACAGCAGGTAGGGGTAACTACCACAGCAGGTAATGGTAACTACCACAGCAGGTAGGGGTAACTACCACAGCAGGTAGGGGTAACTACCACAGCAGGTACTGTTAACTACCACAGCAGGTAGGGGTAACTACCACAGCAGGTAGGGGTAACTACCACAGCAGGTAGGGGTAACTACCACAGCAGGTATGGGTAACTACCACATCAGGTAGGGGTAACTACCACATCAGGTAAGGGTAACTACCACATCAGGTATGGGTAACTACCACAGCAGGTAGGGGTAACTACCACATCAGGTAGGGGTAACTACCGCAGCAAGTAGGGGTAACTACCACAGCAGGTATGGGTAACTACCACAGCAGGTAGGGGTAACTACCACATCAGGTAGGGGTAACTACCGCAGCAGGTAGGGGTAACTACCACAGCAGGTAGGGGTAACTACCACAGCAGGTAGGGGTAACTACCACAGCAGGTAGGGGTAACTACCACAGCAGGTAGGGGTAACTACCACAGCAGGTATGGGTAACTACCACATCAGGTAGGGGTAACTACCGCAGCAGGTAGGGGTAACTACCACAGCAGGTAGGGGTAACTACCACAGCAGGTATGGGTAACTACCACAGCAGGTAGGGGTAACTACCACAGCAGGTAGGGGTAACTACCGCAGCAGGTAGGGGTAACTACCACAGCAGGTAGGGGTAACTACCACAGCAGGTAGGGGTAACTACCACAGCAGGTAGGGGTAACTACCACAGCAGGTAGGGGTAACTACCACATCAGGTAGGGGTAACTACCACAGCAGGTAGGGGTAACTACCACATCAGGTAGGGGTAACTACCACAGCAGGTAGGGGTAACTACCACATCAGGTAGGGGTAACTACCACAGCAGGTAGGGGTAACTACCACAGCAGGTAGGGGTAACTACCACAGCAGGTAATGGTAACTACCACAGCAGGTAGGGGTAACTACCACAGCAGGTAGGGGTAACTACCACAGCAGGTAGGGGTAACTACCACAGCAGGTACTGTTAACTACCACAGCAGGTAGCGGTAACTACCACAGCAGGTAGGGGTAACTACCACAGCAGGTAGGGGTAACTACCACAGCAGGTAGGGGTAACTACCACAGCAGGTAGGGGTAACTACCACAGCAGGTAGGGGTAACTACCACATCAGGTAGGGGTAACTACCACAGCAGGTAGGGGTAACTACCACATCAGGTAGGGGTAACTACCACAGCAGGTAGGGGTAACTACCACAGCAGGTAGGGGTAACTACCACAGCAGGTAGGGGTAACTCTGGTTCTGTAGGGCATGGCGTTCTTATGGGCTGAGCTTCAGTGTCTGTGTCAAACAGACAGCTATCATTAATTTAAATGACATCCAATCTTAAGGGAAATGAAAACCAAGTTCATTTTAAATGTATAACATGGTCTCAGTCCTTTGTGAACATTCGGGTTACAAGACCTTTAGAAGACCTGTTTCTGACTTCTGGTATCATATTCTCAATAAAAATGGACCTAGGGCTGGAGAGGGGGGAAATGAACCTCTAGTATAAAACATTTATAGTGGATGTTATTGAAATAGTAATTTGATTTTTCTGTAAACCTAATTGTCATTCAATGCCATGTCAAAATCCATAGAAATTATCAACATAGTGGTCACCAAACTTTTCTGAGTGAAGAGCACTTTCTGAGTCAAAATACAAGCAGAGATCTACCACTCAGATTTATTTTTAAATCATGACTTAAAAATGTAAGCCTATGCAACATTAACCCATTAACTTGTATTGTTCATTCTTTACGTGGGAATTTAATGGCAAAAGTTATTTTTATGTGCACTACGTCATCACGCACAGCCTATTATCAGCAAAAAGTCAGTTTGATGGAAACACATCTCTGGTGGGAAAATGCTCATATTGTTTTATGCAGATTTTAGAATATTCGCGTGAAAATCTGTCGCAAATGGGATGGAAACCTAGTCTATGACATCACATTTTATGCAATGCGCCTTCAATCTTCAAACTGCGTTCCTAACCTACTGCATGCATCCCGTCCTAGGACGTGGTGGCGTGACTTCAGGCCAGTTTTGCGGTGTAGCCTACCTTGAATTCCAGTAAGGCGTATAACGATTCAGCAATCAACATCCCCAGTGCCACATATGCTGCTGCCCCAAGAAAGAAAAAGTTCAAACATTTCAACATGTTTTATAAATAAAAGTCAAATGAGACCCCGTATAATTTACAGACCACCATGACAAAACCGTTTAATAAACGTTAACAGATCATTTTCATATCATGCATATGATATTGCATTATGATTGAAATGTACAGTAACATGTTTTGTTATGTAATGATTATTGTTCTATTATTATTATTATTATTATTATTATTATTATTATCTGTTTTAACCTATGATTTATTCTGTTCGCGTGCATTGCATGGTCTTTAGCTAGTGGAAGAAACTCTGTTAACTACTCCACTAAGAAAACTCCACCAACCAGACAGCATGGTCTTTTTTTCACAAGAAAAACAAAAAGTGAACTTCCTGTTTCGGGGTGGTCCACAGACTGAAAAAAGGGAGGGAGGGAGGGGGTGAGGGAGTGGGGAGGGGAAGAGAGGTCTCGCATTCCCCCATTGACTGATCAACCAACTTCGGGTTTACGGGACTTTGGTTACCTAAAATGGGGTTCGTTCGATGTTGTCCTGCACACTGATTTCGTGAATTTTGTGAATAAAGTAAACTATGGAAAGAAGCTCCTAAAAAAGTGGATAAAGACGTGGTTTGAACACGGGAGCTGGAATAGAAGAGAGAAAATAAAGGTTAATTCCGGCTGCCCCATCTGTGTGCCAGAAGTACGCAGAGCGAGAGGGAGTTTATTGGAAATTCTCGAACCCCCAGCGGGACGGTCTCGCTTTCAGCCACCGAGCTTCCAAAAGTCCCAAAGCCTTGGTATCAAGTCAACAAACTGATGCAGACTTCTTCAACTTTTCAAAAAAGGTACACTTGCTTTGCTTTATCTATTCAGTTTCTGTTTCTAATTCCAAGTAAGCTAAAGTCGTTGATAGAATATATTTTGAATTTAGGCCTAATAGTGGTGCTAAAATTGTGTTTGTTCATATGCACGTTCTATTTGGGCTTAGCAGTCATGTAATATGTAATGTTGAGTATATTATGGCTATTGTCAGATTGGTGTCACATCGGGTGGTGATGGGCTAAACGGGATATTCAATCTAATAGGCGATGGCGGTGCGTGCAGTGTTTACATTGAATAAACAGAGTAAATCAATGTTAGCCAAATTCAGTAGCTTTAGTTATTTAAATTGATTGATTATAGGCTATTGCTTTCAGTGGAGAACATCTGAAATATCTTCAGTGAACTGTGCGTTTCAATACCTTATTTAGACTATTGAAGAATGCCTCTAATTTTGTATCTTTTGAACATTCCCAACTCGCCTGTCCCTTCTTTTCATGACTTGTAAATTCTATTTTAAAGTTTTGATGGTTGAAAATAGCCTTTCAAGAATCAATGCATGTCTTGGAGTTGGTCTTTGCATAGGGAGATTTTGCTTCTCGTGCTGATGACGCATTGGCACAAGCGTCAACAACAACAACAACAAAAAGATCAGAGTCAAATAATTTTGGAATTACATGTCTCCCACCACCACCCAAACATAATATGTGGTAGTTGAGGTTTCGATCCTCTATATTTCGGCCTGTACCACAGCCACACAGACTCAAAAGCCATCGGCCTGGCCCTCTGCGGCTCCTCGCCTCGCTGTGTGTGTCTCTATGTCAGGGTTACAGAATTCCATGGAGAATTGTGGTGGCGCTTGAGAACAGCTGTTTCTTATAAACCTGAAATACTTTGGGTGCCAATATCTTTTCCAAAATGTGCTTCTGTCAGGACGGCACAGCCACGGCAAAACGACATCATTATTGTAGCCTACCACAGGAATCTAAGGTGAGTCAGGGAAAAGTGAAAGCAGGCCCAGTAAATGTTTTATTTTCATACGGAAAATAGCCTACAGAGAGGTGAAGGAAGTTAGTTGAAAAATAATGAATTTATTGTCCAAGTTGATGAGATATGTAGGCCTATTTCATAAGCTCCAAGTCCTGTAGTGTGGTGTTGTTTTTGAAATGTGTTCTTTCTTTCTTTCTTTCTTTCTTTCTTTCTTTCTTTCTTTCTTTCTTTCTTTCTGTCTTTTGAGAAAATGCGCAAACCGCCAATATGAAATCACACATAACACTTGTTAATCTCAGTAATTACTCTTAAAGAGGTTTTAAGAGTTGATCTGCTAATGTGGTCTGATTAAGACCATTAGACAACATTAGACTGAGCTCATCAGCCAAACACCTCTTTATACGTTATTGACAAGGAGGAGAACCAAGAAACAAGTTGGTAATCAACACACTCCACTCCACTGTCACAATATCACTCAACATCTACGCATAGGACCTGGATGTTTTCCTGACCCTGCAACCTAACAAGAACAATCTCCTGACCTTATGGGACAAGATGGGACGTTATTACTATTAGAGAAATGGAAAGGGCTTGAGATTGAGAGCAGCAAAGAGAGGAAAATAGAGGAGAAGAGAGGACAGAGGTGAAGAGAGGACAGAGGAGAAGAGAGGACAGAGGAGAAGAGGGGACAGAGGTGAAGAGAGGACAGAGGTGAAGAGAGGACAGAGGAGAAGAGATGACAGAGGAGAAGAGAGGAGAAGAGAGGAGAAGAGAGTAGAAAAGAGGACAGAGGAGAAGAGAGGACAGGAGAGATTTGCACTTGTCCCTTGACAGGTCTGTGGTCAGGTTGGTGTGAAAACCTCTGCAGGGGATCTTCCTCCTCCCCCCTGGTCTTTATCAGTGTGATAGACCTGTGTTACGGCCAAAAGGCTCCCCGTTAGGACAGGGCCTAAACAGATAAAGCATACAGGAAGGAACTATTTTACTCTTTATGCTGCTAGCTGCCTCTCCGAGCAGTAAGTTTTATCACCAGCAAGATTATGTTTGTTCTCTCATTTACCTCAGAGTTGATCTATCTACCTATTTAACCTTTTTATTCAACCAGACCGCTCTGTTAAGAACACATTCTTATTTCGAATGTTGTAATTGAGAAGCAATGTTTTTTTACTGTATTATTATTGATCATTGAAGCAAATGGTTTGATCATAAATATAGTTTATAATGTTGTTATAAACCTAATTATTATCAACACACATATTCTGACTAATGGTTGAATGTTTACGTAAACGTAGGGAAGTGGTCTTGAATTATGGTTGTTGTTTTCAATCAGGGAGCATACAGCAGAGGTAGATATATACTCTGGGGATTGTGTTATTATGGAAGTCACCATAGGTCTTCCTAAAAAGAAACCAAAAAATATATGATCAAAGCGAATACCGGTACTCAAGTCAAGGCAAAGACGTAAAATAAACAAGCTTTTGGATGTGTGCAGTTAGCATTGTCGAGAACACACAGGAGTCAGACTAGACCAGACTAGACCAGACTAGACCAGACCAGACTAGACCAGACTAGACCAGACTACACCAGACTAGACCAGACCAGACTAGACCAGACTAGACCAGACTAGACTAGACCAGACCAGACTAGACCAGACTAGACCAGACTACACCAGACTAGACCAGACCAGTCTAGACTAGACCAGACTAGACCAGACTAGACCAGACTAGACCAGACTACACCAGACTAGACCAGACCAGACTAGACCAGACCAGACCAGACTAGACTAGACCAGACCAGACTAGACCAGACTACACCAGACTACACCAGACTAGACCAGACCAGACTAGACTAGACCAGACTAGACCAGACTACACCAGACTACACCAGACTGGACCAGACTAGACCAGACTAGACCAGACCAGACTAGACCAGACTAGACCAGACTAGACCAGACTAGACCAGACCAGACTAGACTAGACCAGACCAGACTAGACCAGACTACACCAGACTAGACCAGACCAGACTAGACCAGACTAGACTAGACCAGACTACACCAGACTAGACCAGACCAGACTAGACCAGACCAGACTAGACCAGACTACACCAGACTAGACCAGACTAGACTAGACCAGACCAGACTAGACCAGACTACACCAGACTAGACCAGACTAGACTAGACCAGACTACACCAGACTAGACCAGACCAGACTAGACCAGACCAGACTAGACTAGACTAGACCAGACTGGACCAGACTAGACCAGACTAGACCAGACTAGACCAGACTAGACCAGACCAGACTAGACCAGACTACACCAGACTAGACCAGACCAGACTAGACCAGACTACACCAGACTACACCAGACCAGACCAGACTAGACCAGACTAGACTAGACTAGACCAGACTACACCAGACTAGACCAGACTAGACTAGACCAGACCAGACTAGACCAGACTACACCAGACTAGACCAGACTAGACTAGACCAGACTACACCAGACTAGACCATACTAGACTAGACTAGACCAGACTAGACCAGACCAGACTAGACCAGACCAGACCAGACTAGACCAGACTACACCAGACTAGACCAGACCAGACTAGACCAGACTACACCAGACTACACCAGACCAGACCAGACCAGACTAGACCAGACTACACCAGACTGGACCAGACTAGACCAGACTAGACCAGACCAGACTACACCAGACTAGACCAGACTAGACCATACTAGACTAGACCAGACTAGACCAGACTAGACCAGACTACACCAGACTGGACCAGACTAGACCATACTAGACTAGACCAGACTAGACCAGACTAGACCAGACTACACCAGACTGGACCAGACTACACCAGACTAGACCAGACCAGACCAGACCAGACCAGACTAGACCAGACCAGACAAGACCAGACTACACCAGACTACACCAGACTACACCAGACTAGACCAGACCAGACTAGACTAGACCAGACTAGACCAGACTACACCAGACTGGACCAGACTAGACCAGACTAGACCAGACCAGACTAGACCAGACTAGACCATATTAGACTAGACCAGACTAGACCAGACTACACCAGACTGGACCAGACTAGACCAGACTAGACCAGACCAGACAAGACCAGACTAGACCAGACTACACCAGACTACACCAGACTAGACCAGACCAGACTAGACTAGACCAGACTAGACCAGACTACACCAGACTGGACCAGACTAGACCAGACTACACCAGACCAGACCAGACTAGACCAGACTAGACTAGACTAGACTAGACCAGACTACACCAGACTGGACCAGACTAGACCATACTAGACTAGACCAGACTAGACCAGACCAGACTAGACTAGACCAGACCAGACTGGACCAGACTAGACCAGACTAGACCAGACCAGACTAGACTACACCAGACTGGACCAGACCAGACCAGACTAGACTAGACCAGACCAGACTAGACTAGACCAGACCAGACTAGACTACACCAGACTGGACCAGACTAGACCAGACTACACCAGACTGGACCAGACTAGACCAGACTAGACCAGACTACACCAGACCAGACCAGACTAGACCAGACTAGACTAGACTAGACTAGACCAGACTACACCAGACTGGACCAGACTAGACCATACTAGACCAGACTAGACCAGACTAGACTAGACTAGACTAGACCAGACTACACCAGACCAGACCAGACTACACCAGACTAGACCAGACTAGACTAGACCAGACTAGACCAGACTAGACCAGACTAGACCATACTAGACTAGACCAGACTAGACCAGACTACACCAGACTGGACCAGACTACACCAGACTACACCAGACTGGACCAGACTAGACCAGACCAGACTAGACCAGACTACACCAGACCAGACCAGACTAGACCAGACTAGACTAGACTAGACTAGACCAGACTACACCAGACTGGACCAGACTAGACCATACTAGACCAGACTAGACCAGACTAGACTAGACTAGACTAGACCAGACTACACCAGACCAGACCAGACTACACCAGACTAGACCAGACTAGACTAGACCAGACTAGACCAGACTAGACCATACTAGACTAGACCAGACTAGACCAGACTACACCAGACTGGACCAGACTAGACCAGACTAGACCAGACTACACCAGACTAGACCAGACTAGACCAGACCAGACTAGACTAGACCAGACCAGACCAGACCAGACCAGACTAGACCAGACCAGACTAGACCAGACTAGACCAGACTAGACCAGACCAGACTACACCAGACTACACCAGACTGGACAAGCTTTAGGATGTGTGCAGTTAGCATTGTCGAGAACACACTGGAGTCAGACTAGACTAGACTAGACCAGACCAGACTAGACTAGACTAGACTACACCAGACTACACCAGACTGGACCAGACTAGACTAGACCAGACTACACCAGACTGGACCAGACTAGACTAGACCAGACTACACCAGACTGGACCAGACTAGACTAGACCAGACCAGACTAGACCAGACTAGACTAGACCAGACTAGACCAGACTACACCAGACTGGACCAGACTAGACCAGACTACACCAGACTGGACCAGACTAGACCAGACTAGACCAGACCAGACTACACCAGACTACACCAGACTGGACAAGCTTTAGGATGTGTGCAGTTAGCATTGTCGAGAACACACTGGAGTCAGACTAGACTAGACTAGACCAGACCAGACTAGACTAGACTAGACCAGACCAGACCAGACTAGACCAGACTAGACCAGACCAGACCAGACTAGACAAGACTAGACCAGACTACACCAGACTACACCAGACTACACCAGACTAGACCAGACCAGACTAGACTAGACCAGACTACACCAGACTGGACCAGACCAGACCAGACTAGACCAGACCAGACCAGACTACACCAGACCAGACCAGACTACACCAGACCAGACTACACCAGACTACACCAGACTAGACCAGACCAGACCAGACTAGACTAGACCAGACCAGACCAGACTACACCAGACCAGACCAGACTACACCAGACCAGACCAGACTACACCAGACCAGACCAGACTAGACCAGACTAGGCCAGACTAGACTAGACCAAACCAGACCAGACCACTTCCAGGCAGACCAGGCAGGCTGCAACAAGTGGTGTGTTTTTCTCCAGCAGATTCCATTTTGGTCTGCTTATCGTGGAACACGTCATGTGACTCACGCCATTGGTCCCGTCCCCCCCTCCCACCTCTGAGAGAGACAGAGAGAGAGAGAGAGAGAGACCACCCTCACTGGGATCAGAGGCCCTTTCACACCCTGTGAACCTGAAACAATCAGCAGCTGTCTGTCTGTCCGAGGCCCATGGGCCTTCAGAGCGGCTGCGGCACTGGGCAGCTACAGGGAGCGGTGTGTGGTGCAGAGAGGTACTGGGACTGGGACTGGCTGCACCGAATGCACAAAGGGGATACACCACGTATGCACATCTGTGCATGCAGACAGTCACACAATGAGATGGACCCCTCTCTCTCTTTATCCCCTCAAACCTTACCTTTCTCCCTTCATCTTTTTTTGTCTCCCATTCCTGTGAGGATAAGACGAAACAAGAGGGAAGAACGTAAAACAACAACAATGAGATTGACCCCTCTCTCTTTCTTGTTCTCTACGTCTCTCTCTCTCTACGTCTCTCTCTACGTCTCTCTCTCTACGTCTCTCTCTCTCTACGTCTCTCTCTCTCTACGTCTC
>NC_059201.1:5988019-6050519 GCF_020615455.1 Coregonus clupeaformis
ACCCATACACAAAAATGTATGCACGCATGACTGTAAGTTGCTTTGGATAAAAGCGTCTGCTAAATGGCTTATTATTATTATTATATAGCACCAAAAAGGGATCCGCTATGGTTACAAGCCAAAAAAAAACGTATTTGGTACTATTTAGAACCATTTGTTTTTAGTGTGTGGCTTTGTCTCACTTTCGTACGCATTTCCTTTTAGTTCTACTGTAGTTCATATTCTGTTTCACTTTTAGAGTGAACAGTAGTAAAAATAGTACCTTTAATATGTTGTTGGGTACAAAACAAGTAGCTGTTTGAGACAAAGTCATCCCATGATCGCACACCACATAAATCAGATCATTTACAAGGTGTTTATAGAGTAATGTCCTAAGTGACACACATGACTAGATATGTTACTAGGTGTAGATAGAGTAATGTCATAAACAAAAGGACATCTAACTGCCACAAGCATAGTCACCCCAAACAAGGCATAAGTAGAGTTTTGGTCTGTTCAGACAACCAGTCCATTATTAGCAATGTCGGAAGGAAGGTGTTGTACAAACATGTGCCAGAAGATGGTGACATCAATCCGGTGTGGGTTAGAGGTCACTGTGGGGAACCGTTAGTTTGAAGCCAGATTGCTACTATTTACTACAACTGACTGTAGAGCGTACCCGGCTCCACGAGGGGGCAAAAGGGGGCTTAGCCCCCTCAGTTTTAGTTTTATGTCCCTATTTAAAAATAGCAAAAAAGTTGATTGAGTGACAAAATGATTGAGTGACAGGTTGGCGCAAAATCTGTATCTCCGCTGCGCTGTGTCAGCACAATGGACAGAGCGTGCCGCCGTGTGTGTAGGGGGCTATGGAAAGCCACTGGGGCGGTTAGGTGTGACTCCTTTGGGTTTCCATAAAAAGCGGGAAAAAAACACTTCTCATCTGTGGTAGGCTAAGTGAAAAAACGTGACACGCCTCTGTTACGGAGTCTAGTTGATAGGTAATCGACTAGTTGGACTGTTCCCCAGACTCCACGCGTAGGGATTTGTACAAGGCTTAACAAGGCTATTGAACTGAACATTGGTGTCTGTCTTTATTCCTTAATCCAACATATCATACAGAAACATGGTATCAGAAGTGGCTCGGAAAACACACGTTTGTTATTTGTGTAGCTAAGTACAGTATAGGCGCAGTTACGTTCCATATGCGAACACAAGCCGTTTCCTACTCACAACACTGATCAACTCGTGTTAGCTGGCTAGCTAGCATCACTACCTACCTCCATGACTGAAGACAAAGAAATCTCCTATTCCATTGCTATGGCAGCGAACATTCCGCCACCAAATCACATGGTTCTCACAGGGGACTGGAATACTAATTGGGACAACTTCAGGGATGAATTCGAGGACTATGCGCTGGCGACCGGTCTACATGAGAAACCCAACGAGGTACAAGCGGCAACTCTGAGGAGTTTAATGGGCAGCGAATGCAGGCATATCTACCGGCACAATCTCACCCTCACGGCACGACAACAGTGTGATGCAAAGGCTATATTGGATGCATTGGGGAATTACTTCAAACCCGCCAGAAACGTAATTTACGAGCGGTTCGTTTTCGGAAGCTGCAAACAGGAAGAGGGTGAGTCAGTACACAACTTTGTAACCCGTTTGAGAGAGAAATCCGCCACTTGTGAATACGGGGGATTGAAAGATGAACTGATTCGTGACAAAATAGTACTGGGAATTGCAAATGAGAATACGCGCCGGCGTCTACTGAGAGAGAGAGGCTTAACATTAGTAACTGCCATCGAAATGTGCCGCACTGCTGAAGTCACTGACATGAGAATGAGAGCAATGGACACGGAAACCCCACGCTCCGACGTTGATACTGTTCACGCTGTTGCTAGGCAGACATTCAGACAAAACCAATCGAGGCAGAGTAATTCACCACGAACGGTGAACACAGAGAGCCCCGTAGCATGTAAATACTGTGGGAATACACACACACGTGGCAAAGAGCACTGCCCGGCCTATGGAAAACCATGCAGAGCTTGTGGAACTAATAATCACTTTGCAAAAGTGTGTCTCAAAAGCAAAAGAAGGGTGAGTGAGGGCAAGGTTCACTGTGTTGATGATGTTACTCAATGTTCAGAGCTGAACAGTGAAAGTGACATTTACATGCATGAATCCATTGGGGCTGTACACTCAAGAGGGAAGAAATGGTTTGTGACACTACGATTACACAACAAGCAACAACAATGTCAACTGGATTCGGGCGCTACATGCAACGTAATGAGCTACAAAGACAAAATCAATCTGGCACCTGACACACATCTATTTCCCAGCGATACTAGACTAAAGCTGTACTCAGGAGAACTAATGAGCTCTATGGGCACCTTTGAGACCGAATGTGTTATTCGGGGACGCAAACACAAGCTGGAGTTCGAGATTGTGAAAACCAGTCAAAATCCTCTCCTCTCAGGCTCTACATGCGAACGCCTGGGACTGATGCAGTTCACTGTACCAAATGACCTGCACATTGTGGATCATGTCCAGCATGGACCCCTGTCCAAAGAACAACTACTCAGCAGATATGACGATGTATTCAACATGCCCGTTGAATCAGTGCCTGGGGAGGTACACTTTGAAGTGGATGAGAGCATTACTCCAGTCCAGTGTGCTCCTCGCAATGTGCCCATTGCAATGAAAGTGGCTGTGAAGGCCCAGCTGGACAAGTACGAGGCCGATGGCCACATGACATCTGTGACTGAACCAACTGACTGGATCAGCAATATGGTCATAGTGAAAAAACCAGAGAAGCTGAGGGTCTGCATCGACCCAAAGCATCTGAACCAAGCACTGAAACGATCCCACTACATCATGCCGACACTAGAGGATGTCCTCTATAAGCTTCCCAAGGCCAGGATTTTCACCTTGGTGGATGCCCGAGATGCATTCCTTCAATGCAAGCTGGACGAAGAAAGCAGCTTCATGACTACCTTCTGGACCCCCTGGGGTCGGAAACGCTGGCTCAAGCTCCCGTTTGGTGTCTCAGTGGCGCCTGAGGTATACCAACGCAAGCAGCACGAGTTACTGGCTGGGCTCAAGGGCATTGAACCCATCGCCGATGATATCCTGATCGTAGGCTGTGGTGAAACAGACGAAGAAGCAGAACGCGACCACGATGTGAAGCTCCTGGCACTGATGGAGCGCTGCCGATCAGTTAAGCTTCGTCTTGGCCTGAAGAAGCTGCAGTTCAAGGTGAAAGACGTCCACTTCCATGGCCACATTCTCTCGGCAAAAGGCCTGAAGCCGGACCCAGACAAGGTCCAAGCGATCCTCGACATGCCAAACCCGTCTGATGCAAAAGGAGTACAGCGTCTCATCGGCTTTGCAAACTATCTTGCAAAGTTCATGCCACACCTATCAGCAGTCTGTGAGCCTCTGCGCCGGTTGCTGGACAAAGACACACCATGGCACTGGCTACCCAAGCACGAGGCCGCAGTGCAGGAGATGAAATCTCTGGCTTCATCCATGCCAGTGTTGCGCTACTACGACGTCACGAAGCCTGTCACAATCCAGAGCGACTCTAGCCAAAGGGGGACTTGGATGCTGCCTTATGCAGGAAGGCCAGCCCGTTGCGTTTGCCTCGAGAGCGCTCACCCCCACCGAACAAAACTATGCACAAATTGAGAAAGAGTGCCTCAGCATCGTCTTCTCCTGCCAGCGATTCCATCACTACTTATATGGTCGAGAGCTGGTCACCGCTGAAACTGACCACAAACCACTCATTGCCATATTCAGTAAACCTCTCCTCAACGCGCCCAAGAGGCTTCAAAGTATGCTCCTGACTCTGCAAAACTACAGCCTGAAGGTCATTTACAAGCCAGGACCTGAGATGTACATCAGCGACACACTGAGCAGGGCAACAGCACAATGTACAGGTAGAGGCACTGCCTATCAGCGGCAGGCCATCTGCTCGCTACAGCAGGAACAACAAGATGTTCAACAGATCAATCAGGCAGACTACTTAAACGTGACAGATCACCGCCTAGCCCAGATCAGGCAACATACTGACAAGGACGAACACCTACAGTCACTGAAGTCCATGGCTCTAGCAGGTTGGCCATATCTGAAAGAGGAGACACCTTTCACAGTGAGAGAATACTGGACCTTTCGAGATGAGATCAGTGTGCAAAATGGCGTCTTGTTCAGAGGTCAGAAGGTCATTATTCCCAAATCACTACGTCCAGAGATGCTTACCCGCATACACTCCAGTCACGTCGGAGGTGACGCATGCTACCGTCAGGCTCGTGAAACATTATACTGGCCAAACATGCAAGCAGAAATTAAAGACTTTGTCAGCAACTGTACCACATGCAACGAGTACGCTCATGAACAGCAAAAGGAAACCATGATGTCACACGAACTGCCCACAAGGGCCTGGCAAATCATCAGCATGGACTTATTCAGCCACAGACAAAAGGACTATCTTCTCCTCGTTGATCATTACTCTGACTTTTGGGAAATTGAACTGCTCCCTGACTTGTCCGCAGAGACGGTCATAAAGCGCTGCAAGGCGCAGTTTGCAAGGCAAGGTCAGCCTGACAAGGTAATCACGGACAATGGCCCACAATTCACTGCACAGTTCAAGCGTTTCGCCTCAGAATGGGAGTTTGACCACGTGACCTCCTCTCCAAGACACCCAAAAGCAAATGGCAAGGCAGAATCAGCTGTCAAGATTGCAAAAACTGTTAAGCAGGGCCTTGCGCGACAGCAACGACCCATGGAAAGCGATCTTACAGTGGAGGAACACACCCACCGAAAACATGGACAGCAGCCCAGCACAACGCCTTCTGTCCAGACGTCTGAAGACTACTATCCCCGTAGCTAACAAGCTACTTGAGCCCTGCGTCATGGTTGGCGTCACGGACAAACTGCGTCACAGAAAGCAGCTCGCTAAGTGCTTCTACGACCGGACTGCTCGAGACCTACCAGAGCTGGAGGTGGGTGAAACTATAAGGATGAAACCGCTGCCGGGAGACCACACAGGACTTTGGAGGCTGGGCACATGCCTACAGAGAGTTGCACCACGTTCTTACCTGGTGGATGTTGGTGGCTCCCTCTATCGTCGTAATCGGGTGGATCTGCGCGTAGCAGAGCAGACAAACCAGAACATGCCATACACTCACTTAGATGAGCTGGATCACAGTCCAGGCCTAAGGGTAAGGGGTGCAGAATTGAGACATGAGCCAACTGAAGGTGAAGCTTCTACCCCACCAAACTCTCCAGCTCGTGGCCCTAATCCTACCCCTGTCAGAGCCAATACTTACTCACGGGTGGGTCGGCTGTGCAAGCCACCGGACAGGCTTACTCTGTAAGCAAGAGACTTAACTTGTTGTCTGTTAATTTAAAAAAGGAAGATGACAGCTGAAGTAAAAAGAAAATGTCATGCTTTTCAATTGTTATGACTTGACTGTTAAGAACGCAATGTTATGCCGTTATGTTTGCACTTTCTATTGAAAAGGATGATGTTACGGAGTCTAGTTGATAGGTAATCGACTAGTTGGACTGTTCCCCAGACTCCACGCGTAGGGATTTGTACAAGGCTTAACAAGGCTATTGAACTGAACATTGGTGTCTGTCTTTATTCCTTAATCCAACATATCATACAGAAACAGCCTCCACCTGTAATATCTGATTTTGATTTATAAGGGCGGGGTCAAGTTTACCAACGAAGCTGCTTCACTCAACTCTGCCTCACGCCCCACACCACTACAGAGTTTAGTTATCTTCGTAGCTAGCTTTAAAAAGCGTTAAGTGTTATTAGCCTTAACCTATTTAGCCACTGCCACGATGGATATCAGAAATTGGCTTCGCCAAATTACAGAAACAAAGCCGAAGGAGAGTGCTGAGCAGCAGCAGCATCAAACCCCCGAGGCCGCCGCCAAGCCCAGCAGCGATGATGCTGCCGAGCTCCAGCTAGCTCCGCCTACCACCTCTTCCACAAGCGCCGCCAGGATAATGGTTCCACAGCCCCCTTCCACCTCCGACTGTTCCTGACGATCTTGGAACAGACGAGCCAGCCAAGGTAAGCCTAGAGAATCTTACCCTAGCCGCAGGTTTTCTGTCCAAAAAACGTTAATTTAATAGCAACTGGTTCATAGGAAGAGAGTGGCTGGAACACTCGGTTACTGCAGATGAAGTACTTTGTTTCCCCATGTTGATGTGTTCTGTATTGGGTCCAATGCTAACGCAGACAGGGCCTTCACCCAAGCTGGGTATTCTAACAGGAAGCATGCTATTGATAGTACCAAAGGATTCGCCAGGTAGGCATCAAGTGAAGAGCATTTGAAATGCACTGCACTGTGGGTAGAAAAACAAGTTTGGGTCTGGGTACTGAGGTTTCAACACTTGTTAATGAGCAGCTGGCAAGAAGTCGCATGTATGTGTTGCCGATTGTGGACATTATTGAGTTGCTTGTTTCAAACCAGCATCCACTGTGGGGGACATTGGACGTGATAGAGTGAAGGAGGGGAGGGGGGCAGTGGACTTTTTCTGTCTATGATAGAATATACTCTCTGAAAAGACAAGGAACTTGCCAAGGTGTTTAGCGCCACCAACCATGCTACATACACGTCACACGGTATTCAAAATGATCTCATAGGGGTCATCAGTGAGATTGTCACTGATTAAGAACTCATTTTCCACTTTGACAAACGTGTTCAGTCAGCACAGAAGAAGCATGCTACACCTGAGGAAATCTCAACTAATCCCACTGGCATTTGAGTGGGATCTTACAAGAAGATTTCGAGGAGAATAGAATGATCGATAACGCATTTGAACTTTTATGTTTATTGTTGTATAGTGTGATATAAGCAGAATTCAAACTATACTGAACAAAAATATCAACGCAGCATGTAAAGTGTTGGTCCCATGTTTCATGAGCTGAAATAAAAGATCCCAGAAATGTTCCATATGCACAAACATCTTATTTCTCTCAAATGTTCTGCACAAATTTGTTTACATCCCTGTTAGTGAGCATTTCTGCTTTGCCAAGAAAATCCATCCACCTGACAGGTGTGGCATATCAAGAAGCTAATTAAAAAGCATTATCATTACACAGGTGCAGCCCAGGACCACCACATCTGGCTTCTTCACCTGCGGGATCGTCTAAGACTGGCACCCAGACTGATGAAACTGTGGGTTTGCACAACTGAAGAATTTCTGCACAAACTGTCAGAAACCGTCTAAGGGAAGCTCATCTGCATGCTCGTCGTCCTCACCAGGGTATTAACCTGACTGCAGTTCGGTGTCGTAACTGACTTCAGTGGGCAAATGCTCACCTTCGATGGTCACTGGCACGCTGGAGAAGTGTGCTCTTCACGGATGAATCCCGGTTTCAACTGTACCGGGCAGATGGCAGACAGCATGTACGGTGTCTCGTGGGCGAGCGTTGTGAACAGCGTTGTGAACAGAGTGCACCATGGTGGTGGTGGGGTTATGGTATGGGCAGGCATAAGCTACGGACAACGAACACAATTGATTTTATCAATGACAATTTGAATGTACAGAGATACCCTGACGAGATCCTGAGGCCCATTGTCGTGCCATTCATCCGCTGCCATCACCTCATGTTTCAGCATGATAATGCACGGCCCCATATCGCAAGGATCTGTATACAATTCCTGGAAGCTGAAAATGTCCCAGTTCTTCCATGGCCTGCATACTCACCAGACATGGCACCCATTGAGCATGTTTGGGATGCTCTGGACTGAAGTGTACGACAGCGTGTTCCAGTTCCCACCAATATCCAGCAACTTCGCACAACCATTGAAGAGGAGTGGGAGAACATTCCACAGGCCACAATCAACAGCCTGATCAATTCTATGCGAAGCAAATGATGGTCACACCTGATACTGACTGATTTTCTGATTCACTCCCCTACCTTATTTTTTTAAGGTATCTGTGACCAACAGATGCATATCTGTATTCCCAGTCATGTGAAATCCATATATTAGGGCATATTGAATGTATTTACATTTACTGATTTCCTTATGTGAACTGTACCTCAGTAAAAAAAACAATTTTTACATTTATATTTTTGTTCAGTATAATTCCAATGCAAGAACCCAAATGACGCCCCTGAGTATAGCTACATATCAGTATGTTTCATCATAGAAATAGATGCATTCTATTATGGTTTTCTTGGTAGTCTACTGGTTTTTGTGGTTGTAAATGGAACTGTACATATTGGATTTGATTCACAGAAGTGTATTGTGCCATATCACAACGTGTTGCTGAACTCATGAGCGGGATGATTTTCCATGTTTGAAGTGGGCCTGTAGGCCTATTTATTTGGCAAGGCAGCTGTGCATGGCTGCATCTCACTGTAGTAGGCTGTAGGCTGTGTTTTGGTAAATGTTATTTCCATTTGCCTTTTGTTTACAGCGTTTTATTTACTGTTAATG
Source organism: Coregonus clupeaformis (assembly GCF_020615455.1). Taxonomy (NCBI): domain Eukaryota; kingdom Metazoa; phylum Chordata; class Actinopteri; order Salmoniformes; family Salmonidae; genus Coregonus; species Coregonus clupeaformis. The sequence continues at coordinate 5,996,467 of NC_059201.1, forward strand.
TAACTAAATATAGATTGTGTCTTTATCGATCTGATATTTTGTTTACTAGGGCCTACTACTTGGTACCGCTGTTTTGTTCTGTTCACATTCATTCGCATTCGGAGTTGTGTCGGTATTCTAAGCCAAACTGCTATTCAGGATTTTTGTTTAAATGCATGAATAACTAGGCTACTACTTTCAGCATTTAGTTTGCATTATTTTAGTAAGACAGCTGTGTGCACGGCTGCATTCACATAGGCTGTTTGCAGTAGGTGAATTACCCGATCTATCTTGGAGCCTATATTCATTATAGACTACAAGATAGATACAGCGCAGCAGAGATAGACTACAGATTTCTCACCAACCCTGACTGTCAATTCAAAAGCACTCAATGATCTTGGAGTCTCGGCATTTGAACGTTACGTTTATTGTGGTATAGTGTGATATTAAACAGAATTCAATATAATTCCAATGCAAGAACCCCCCTTAAACGATTTCAACTGCCCCCCTTAGTCACTTTATCCTGCTGTAGAGGAAACTGAACTAGAACTGACTAAATGAGAACTCAGTTTTGAGCCATGTTCACAAGATTCCTACGATTTACTCCTTCGTCAGATCTAGAGCGCTTAACTATCGTTACAACTTTTAATCACGCTGCTTTGATGTGACACGAGATTTGCACCACTCTATCTCTCTGGCACACCCTCTAAAACTTGCTGTTTCTGAAGATCTTTCAAATACATACCAAAAAAAATCTGTTTGATTTCGAGAATTACATGTTTAGTAGTAGACGAAGCAAGGTCTGTGTGCAGTTATATTATATCTTAGTGATGATTGAAATCATATGTTGCAATTTCAAATAAGGAAAAAAGGACAAACAGCCATAAACATCCACAGATGTTTGACTAAACAGGAATTGTTTGCTCTTTGAAGCTACCTCATTGGTTTGTAATAGGTTTTTGTTAACTCAAGTTGTGTAACCTGTAAATGTAACCTGTAAATGTAACCTGTAAATGAAACCTGTAAATGTAACCTATAAATAAAACCTGTAAATGAAACCTGTAAATGAAAGCAGTAAATAAAACCTGTAAATGAAACCTGTAAATGAAACCTATAAATGAAACCTGTAAACCTGGGATTCTCTCTCCGTTTCATTACCGCTGGGATTCTCTCTCTGTTTCATTATTGCTGGGATTCTCTCTCCGTTTCATTACAGCTGGGATTCACTCTCTGTTTCATTACCGCTGGGATTCTCTCTCTGTTTCATTATCGCTGGGATTCTCTTTCTGTTTCATTATCGCTAGGATTCTTTCTCTGTTTCATTATCGCTGGAATTCTTTCTCTGTTTCATTATCTCTGGGATTCTCTCCCTGTTTCATTATCTCTGGGATTCTCTCTCTGTTTCATTACCGCTGGGATTCTCTCTCTGTTTCATTACCGCTGGGATTCTCTCTCTGTTTCATTATCTCTGGGATTCTCTCTCTGTATCATTACCGCTGGGATTCTCTCTCTGTTTCATTATCTCTGGGATTCTCTCTCCGTTTCATTACCGCTGGGATTCACTCTCTCTGTTTCATTATCGCTGGGATTCTCTTTCTTTTTCATTATCGCTAGGATTCTTTCTCTGTTTAATTATATCTGGGATTCTCTCTCTGTTTCATTACCGCTGGGATTCCCTCTCTGTTTTGTTATCTCTGGGATTCTCTCTCTGTTTCATTATTGCTGGGATTCTCTCTCTGTTTCATTACCGCTGGGATTCTCTCTCCCTTTCATTACCACTGGGATTCTCTCTCTGTTTCATTATCGCTGGGATTCTCTCTCTGTTTCATTACCCGCTGAGATTCTCTCTCTGTTTCATTACCGCTGGGATTCTATCTCGGTTTCATTATCTCTGGGATTCCCTCTCTGTTTCATTATCTCTGGGATTCCCTCTCTGTTTCATTATCTCTGGAATTCTTTCTCTGTTTCATTATCTCTGGGATTCTCTCTCTGTTTCATTATCTCTGGGATTCTCTCTCTGTTTCATTACCGCTGGGATTCTCTCTCTGTTTCATTATCTCTGGGATTCCCTCTCTGTTTCATTATCGCTGGGATTCTCTCTCTGTTTCATTACAGCTGGGATTCTCTCTCCCTTTCATTACCGCTCGGATTCTCTCTCTGTTTCATTACCGCTCGGATTCTCTCTCTGTTTCATTACCGTTGGGATTCTCTTTCTATTTCATTACAGCTGGGATTCACTCTCTGTTTCATTATCGCTGGGATTCTCTCTCTGTTTCATTATCGCTGGGATTCTCTCTCTGTTTCATTACAGCTGGGATTCTCTCTCCCTTTCATTACCGCTCGGATTCTCTCTCTGTTTCATTACCGCTCGGATTCTCTCTCTGTTTCATTACCGTTGGGATTCTCTTTCTATTTCATTACAGCTGGGATTCCCTCTCTGTTTCATTATTGCTGGGATTCTCTCTCTGTTTCATGATCGCTGGGATTCTCTCTCCATTTCATTACAGCTGGGATTCACTCTCTGTTTCATTATCGCTGGGATTCTCTCTCTGTTTCATTATCGCTGGGATTCTCTCTCTGTTTCATTATTGCTGGGATTCTCTCTCCATTTCATTACAGCTGGGATTCACTCTCTGTTTCATTATCGCTGGGATTCTCTCTCTGTTTCATTACCGCTGGGATTCTCTCTCTGTTTCATTATCGCTGGGATTCTCTCTCTGTTTCATTACCGCTGGGATTCTCTCTCTGTTTCATTATCGCTGGGATTCTCTCTCCGTTTCATTACAGCTGGGATTCACTCTCTGTTTCATTACCGCTGGGATTCTCTCTCTGTTTCATTACCGCTGGGATTCTCTCTCTGTTTCATTATCGCTGGGATTCTCTCTCTGTTTCATTACCGTTGGGATTCTCTTTCTGTTTCATTATTGCTGGGATTCTCTCTCCGTTTCATTACAGCTGGGATTCACTCTCTGTTTCATTACCGCTGGGATTCTCTCTCTGTTTCATTATCTCTGGGATTCTCTCTCTGTATCATTACCGCTGGGATTCTCTCTCTGTTTCATTATCTCTGGGATTCCCTCTCTGTATCATTATTGCTGGGATTCTCTTTCTGTTTCATTATTGCTGGAATTCCCTCTCTGTATCATTATCGCTGGGATTCTCTTTCTATTTCATTACAGCTGGGATTCTCTCTCCGTTTCATTACCGCTGGGATTCACTCTCTCTGTTTCATTATCACTGGGATTCTCTTTCTTTTTCATTATCGCTAGGATTCTTTCTCTGTTTAATTATATCTGGGATTCTCTCTCTGTTTCATTACCGCTGGGATTCCCTCTCTGTTTTGTTATCTCTGGGATTCTCTCTCTGTTTCATTATTGCTGGGATTCTCTCTCTGTTTCATTACCGCTGGGATTCTCTCTCCCTTTCATTACCACTGGGATTCTCTCTCTGTTTCATTATCGCTGGGATTCTCTCTCTGTTTCATTACCCGCTGAGATTCTCTCACTGTTTCATTACCGCTGGGATTCTATCTCTGTTTCATTATCTCTGGGATTCCCTCTCTGTTTCATTATCTCTGGGATTCCCTCTCTGTTTCATTATCTCTGGAATTCTTTCTCTGTTTCATTTTCTCTGGGATTCTCTCTCTGTTTCATTATCTCTGGGATTCTCTCTCTGTTTCATTACCGCTGGGATTCTCTCTCTGTTTCATTATCTCTGGGATTCCCTCTCTGTATCATTATCGCTGGGATTCTCTCTCTGTTTCATTATCTCTGGGATTCCCTCTCTGTTTCATTATCGCTGGGATTCTCTCTCTGTTTCATTACAGCTGGGATTCTCTCTCCCTTTCATTACCGCTCGGATTCTCTCTCTGTTTCATTACCGCTCGGATTCTCTCTCTGTTTCATTACCGTTGGGATTCTCTTTCTATTTCATTATTGCTGGGATTCTCTCTCCATTTCATTAAAGCTGGGATTCACTCTCTGTTTCATTACCGCTGGGATTCTCTCTCTGTTTCATTATCGCTGGGATTCTCTTTCTGTTTCATTATTGCTGGGATTCTCTTTCTGTTTCATTATCGCTAGGATTCTTTCTCTGTTTCATTATCACTAGGATTCTTTCTCTGTTTCATTATCTCTGGGATTCTCTCTCTGTTTCATTACCGCTGGGATTCTCTCTCTGTTTTATTATCTCTGGGATTCTCTCTCTGTTTCATTATCGCTGGGATTCTCTCTCTGTTTCATTACAGCTGGGATTCTCTCTCCCTTTCATTACCGCTCGGATTGCCTCTCTGTTTCATTATCTCTGGAATTCTCTCTCTGTTTCATTATCTCTGGGATTCTCTCTCTGTTTCATTATCTCTGGGATTCTCTCTCTGTTTCATTACCGCTGGGATTCACTCTCTGTTTCATTATCTCTGGGATTCTCTCTCTGTTTCATTACCGCTGGGATTCCCTCTCTGTTTTGTTATCTCTGGGATTCTCTCTCTGTTTCATTATTGCTGGGATTCTCTCTCTGTTTCATTACAGCTGGGATTCTCTCTCTGTTTCATTATCTGGTATTCTTTCTCTGTTTCATTATCTCTGGGATTCTCTCTCTGTTTCATTATCTCTGGGATTCTCTCTCTGTTTCATTATCTCTGGGATTCTCTCTCTGTTTCATTACCGCTGGGATTCTCTCTCTGTTTCATTATCTCTGGGATTCTCTCTCTGTTTCAGTACCGCTGGGATTCTCTCTCTGTTTTATTATCTCTGGGATTCTCTCTCTGTTTCATTATCGCTGGGATTCTCTCTCTGTTTCATTACAGCTGGGATTCTCTCTCCCTTTCATTACCGCTCGGATTGCCTCTCTGTTTCATTATCTCTGGAATTCTCTCTCTGTTTCATTATCTCTGGGATTCTCTCTCTGTTTCATTATCTCTGGGATTCTCTCTCTGTTTCATTACCGCTGGGATTCTCTCTCTGTTTCATTATCTTTGGGATTCTCTCTCCCTTTCATTACCGCTCGGATTGCCTCTCTGTTTCATTATCTCTGGAATTCTCTCTCTGTTTCATTACCGCTGGGATTCTCTCTCTGTTTCATTACCGCTGGGATTCCCACTCTGTTTCATTACCTCTGGGAATCTCTCTCTGTTTCATTTCCACTGGGATTCCCTCTCTGTTTCATTATCTCTGGGATTCTCTCTCTGTTTCATTATCTCTGGGATTCTCTCTCTGTTTCATTATCTCTGGGATTCTCTCTCTGTTTCATTACCGCTGGGATTCTCTCTCTGTTTCATTATCTCTGGGATTCCCTCTCTGTATCATTATCGCTGGGATTCCCTCTCTGTTTCATTATCGTTGGGATTCTCTCTCTGTTTCATTACAGCTGGGATTCTCTCTCCCTTTCATTACCGCTCGGATTCTCTCTCTGTTTCATTACCGCTCGGATTCTCTCTCTGTTTCATTACCGTTGGGATTCTCTCTCCCTTTCATTACAGCTGGGATTCACTCTCTGTTTCATTACCGCTGGGATTCTCTCTCTGTTTCATTATCGCTGGGATTCTCTTTCTGTTTCATTATCGCTAGAATTCTTTCTCTGTTTCATTATCACTAGGATTCTTTCTCTGTTTCATTATCTCTGGGATTCTCTCTCTGTTTCATTACCGCTGGGATTCTCTCTCTGTTTTATTATCTCTGGGATTCTCTCTCTGTTTCATTATCGCTGGGATTCTCTCTCTGTTTCATTACAGCTGGGATTCTCTCTCCCTTTCATTACCGCTCGGATTGCCTCTCTGTTTCATTATCTCTGGAATTCTCTCTCTGTTTCATTATCTCTGGGATTCTCTCTCTGTTTCATTATCTCTGGGATTCTCTCTCTGTTTCATTACCGCTGGGATTCACTCTCTGTTTCATTATCTCTGGGATTCTCTCTCTGTTTCATTACCGCTAGGATTCCCTCTCTGTTTTGTTATCTCTGGGATTCTCTCTCTGTTTCATTATTGCTGGGATTCTCTCTCTGTTTCATTACAGCTGGGATTCTCTCTCTGTTTCATTATCTGGTATTCTTTCTCTGTTTCATTATCTCTGGGATTCTCTCTCTGTTTCATTACCGCTGGGATTCACTCTATGTTTCATTACCGCTGGGATTCTCTCTCTGTTTCATTATCGCTGGGATTCTCTTTATGTTTCATTATCGCTAGGATTCTTTCTCTGTTTCATTATCTCTGGGATTCTCTCTCTGTTTCAGTACCGCTGGGATTCTCTCTCTGTTTTATTATCTCTGGGATTCTCTCTCTGTTTCATTATCGCTGGGATTCTCTCTCTGTTTCATTACAGTTGGGATTCTCTCTCCCTTTCATTACCGCTCGGATTGCCTCTCTGTTTCATTATCTCTGGAATTCTCTCTCTGTTTCATTATCTCTGGGATTCTCTCTCTGTTTCATTATCTCTGGGATTCTCGCTCTGTTTCATTACCGCTGGGATTCTCTCTCTGTTTCATTATCTTTGTGATTCTCTCTCCCTTTCATTACCGCTCGGATTGCCTCTCTGTTTCATTATCTCTGGAATTCTCTCTCTGTTTCATTACCGCTGGGATTCTCTCTCTGTTTCATTATCGCTGGGATTCCCACTCTGTTTCATTACCTCTGGGAATCTCTCTCTGTTTCATTTCCACTGGGATTCCCTCTCTGTTTCATTATCTCTGGGATTCTGTCTCTGTTTCATTATCTCTGGGATTCTCTCTCTGTTTCATTATCTCTGGGATTCTCTCTCTGTTTCATTACCGCTGGGATTCTCTCTCTGTTTCATTATCTCTGGGATTCCCTCTCTGTATCATTATCGCTGGGATTCTCTCTCTGTTTCATTATCTCTGGGATTCCCTCTCTGTTTCATTATCGCTGGGATTCTCTCTCTGTTTCATTACAGCTGGGATTCTCTCTCCCTTTCATTACCGCTCGGATTCTCTCTCTGTTTCATTACCGCTCGGATTCTCTCTCTGTTTCATTACCGTTGGGATTCTCTTTCTATTTCATTATTGCTGGGATTCTCTTTCTGTTTCATTATTGCTGGGATTCTATCTCCGTTTCATTACAGCTGGGATTCACTCTCTGTTTCATTATCGCTGGGATTCTCTCTCTGTTTCATTATCACTGGGATTCTCTTTCTGTTTCATTATCGCTAGGATTCTTTCTCTGTTTCATTATCACTAGGATTCTTTCTCTGTTTCATTATCTCTGGGATTCTCTCTCTGTTTCATTACCGCTGGGATTCTCTCTCTGTTTTATTATCTCTGGGATTCTCTCTCTGTTTCATTATCGCTGGGATTCTCTCTCTGTTTCATTACAGCTGGGATTCTCTCTCCCTTTCATTACCGCTCGGATTGCCTCTCTGTTTCATTATCTCTGGAATTCTCTCTCTGTTTCATTATCTCTGGGATTCTCTCTCTGTTTCATTATCTCTGGGATTCTCTCTCTGTTTCATTACCGCTGGGATTCACTCTCTGTTTCATTATCTCTGGGATTCTCTCTCTGTTTCATTACCGCTGGGATTCCCTCTCTGTTTTGTTATCTCTGGGATTCTCTCTCTGTTTCATTATTGCTGGGATTCTCTCTCTGTTTCATTACAGCTGGGATTCTCTCTCTGTTTCATTATCTGGTATTCTTTCTCTGTTTCATTATCTCTGGGATTCTCGCTCTGTTTCATTATCGCTGGGATTCTCTCTCCGTTTCATTACAGCTGGGATTCACTCTCTGTTTCATTACCGCTGGGATTCTCTCTCTGTTTCATTACCGTTGGGATTCTCTTTCTGTTTCATTATCGCTGGGATTCTCTCTCTGTTTCATTATTGCTGGAATTCTCTCTCCGTTTCATTACAGCTGGGATTCACTCTCTGTTTCATTACCGCTGGGATTCTCTCTCTGTTTCATTATCGCTGGGATTCTCTTTATGTTTCATTATCGCTAGGATTCTTTCTCTGTTTCATTATCTCTGGGATTCTCTCTCTGTTTCAGTACCGCTGGGATTCTCTCTCTGTTTTATTATCTCTGGGATTCTCTCTCTGTTTCATTATCGCTGGGATTCTCTCTCTGTTTCATTACAGCTGGGATTCTCTCTCCCTTTCATTACCGCTCGGATTGCCTCTCTGTTTCATTATCTCTGGAATTCTCTCTCTGTTTCATTATTTCTGGGATTCTCTCTCTGTTTCATTATCTCTGGGATTCTCTCTCTGTTTCATTACCGCTGGGATTCTCTCTCTGTTTCATTATCTTTGGGATTCTCTCTCCCTTTCATTACCGCTCGGATTGCCTCTCTGTTTCATTATCTCTGGAATTCTCTCTCTGTTTCATTACCGCTGGGATTCTCTCTCTGTTTCATTATCTCTGGGATTCCCACTCTGTTTCATTACCTCTGGGAATCTCTCTCTGTTTCATTTCCACTGGGATTCCCTCTCTGTTTCATTATCTCTGGGATTCTCTCTCTGTTTCATTATCTCTGGGATTCTCTCTCTGTTTCATTACCGCTGGGATTCTCTCTGTTTCATTACCGCTGGGATTCTCTCTCTGTTTCATTACCGCTGGGATTCTATCTCTGTTTCATTATCGCTGGGATTCTCTCTCTGTTTCATTACCGCTGGGATTCTATCTCTGTTTCATTATCTCTTAGATTCTCTCTCTGTTTCATTACTGCTGGGATTCTTTCTCTGTTTCATTATCTTTGGGATTGTCTCGCTGGAAATGAAAAAAAAACGAATTGAGTGAGAGAGGGTCAAAGAGAGTGCATTTTAGAGAAAGATAGAATGGTGGAGAGAAGGAAAGATAGAGTGATAGAAACAGCAGAGAGAGAGGCGGGGAAGGACGGAGCTAGGGATGCAGATTGTTTTAAATCTGCAGTGAGTCTAGCTCTCAGATTTATGCCCATGGGCTGCTTCTTGGGTGGGCTGCAGGCAGCAGCAGTGGGGGTAAGGCGGAAGAGAGAGAGAGAGAGAGAGAGAGAGAGAGAGAGGGAGAGGCTGGAGCAGGGGAAGAGAGAGAGAGAGGGAGAGGCTGGAGCAGTGGAAGAGAGAGAGAGCGAGAGAAAGAGGGAGAGGCTGGAGCAGGGGAAGAGAGAGATAGCGAGAGAGAGCAAGAGGCTGGAGCAGGGGAAAAGAGAGAGGGTGAGCGAAAGGTAGAGAGAGAGAGAGAGGGAGAGAGGGAGAGAGAGATAGAGAGGGAGAGAGAAAGAGAAAGATGGAGAGGCTGGAGCAGGGGACGAGAGAGAGAGCGAGAGAGAGAGAGAGAGAGAGAGAGAGAGAGAGAGAGACGAAGGGAAAGTTGCCGACTGACTAGACTGCTCGCTCTACAGTTTCAGCTTTCCAGCTGGAACACATTTACAACCAACCGTCCTGGTCTGACTGGCAGCATGCCTCGCCCTGTCCTGTCTCCTTCTCTCTCTCCTCTCTCTCGGTCTCTCCTCTCTCTCTGTCTCCCTCTCTTTCATTCTACTCCTTCATGGAGCTTGTTTTTTACTTCTCCCTTCATCCCTTATGTTGTGTGCGCATGTATCCTTTCGAAATATGCTCTCCAAACGCCAAACGACATGTTTACAGAATAACTATGTACTTTTCCATAACTGAAAGTAGTTTATCTGTTAGGCTATGGTTCAACCCAGCACTCAGAGAAACAAACACGACAAAGGGAGTGGAAGAAACAAAAATATTTAATAAAAGTAAAAATTGTCTTAGTCCAAAAACAACTGAAGTAAAGGAACAGAGTGGGCTAGTCGGCTCCGGAGGAAGGAGAGGCTGAGGCAGGCAGGCAGGCAGGCAGGCAGGCCGACAGGCAGGAAGGCAGGCAGGTTGGGAGGTATGTCCGAAACTAAAGACAAAACAAATGACAGGTTAAGGAGAGTGGAGAGCCAGGCTGAAGACAAAGACAAAATAACTTTACTGGTGAGCCAAGTTACCGCTCTGGTAAGAACAACGATCTGGCGCCGGTGGAGAGCCATGCCCCGGAATTAGTAGTGCAGGTTGATTAGAGAATAGGATGCAGCTGCGTAGGCAGGAATCACTGGAAACAACCCGCAGCTGCACAGGAGAGGCAGATCCTGAGCACGCCCCCTGATCCACTCCAGACACACCCACATAAAGGGGACAAACACACATACAGATACAACAGACACAGAGGGGACAAAACAAGGAGGAAGGGAAACAGAAAAGGGAGAGACAAGCTGCCCACATAACAGTACCCCCCTCAATGGTCGCCACCTGGCGACCCACCAGGCCTGTCAGGGTTGTCGTGATGGAAGTCCGTGATCAACTGAGGATCCAACACAAAACGCTTAGGGACCCAAGACCTCTCCTCTGGTCCATAACCTTCCCAATCGACTAGGTATTGGAGACCCCTACCCCGCCTCCGAGAGTCCAGTAGCCTACTGACGGTGTAGGCCGGATGGTCGTCAATGAGACGAACAGGTGGAGGTGGAACAGCCGGCGGACACAAAAGGCTGGAGGACACAGGTTTCAGTTGGGAGACGTGGAAAGTAGGGTGTATCTTCATGGCTGAAGGCAACTTCAAACGAACCGCAGCGGGGTTAATGATGGACTCCACCACAAACGGACCCAGGTACCGAGGAGACAGCTTGCGTGATTTGGTACGAAGAGTACGTTCTTAGACGACAGCCAAACCTCTTGACCAGGATGAAACACAGGTGCGGGAGTCCTGCTCCTATCCGCTGTCATCTTGTTCCTGTCGGTGGTCCGAGCAACGCTTCCCGAGCGTCGCGCCACACTCTCTGGCAGCGGCGGAGGTTCTCCTGAACCGAAGGAACAGCCAATTCCTTCTCCTGAGCAGGAAACAGAGGGGGTTGATAACCCATGGTAACTTCGAAGGGTGAAAGACCAGTGGCAGAGGTGGTGAGGGAGTTGTGGGCGTACTCTATCCAAGGCAGATGTTTGGCCCAGGATGATGGATGTTGAGCAGCCACACAACGAAGGGTTGCTTCGAGGTCTTGATTGGCTCTTTCTGTTTGACCGTTGGTCTGGGGATGAAACCCTGAGGACAGACTAACGGAAGCACCCAAAGCAGAACAGAAAACCTTCCAAACACGGGAAGTAAACTGTGGGCCTCTATCAGATACGATGTCCACAGGTATTCCATGGGGACGGAATACATGTTGGACTAGGAGGTCCGCTGTCTCACTGGCAGACGGTAATTTTGGTAATGCTATATAGTGAACAGATTTAGAGAATCTGTCCACAATGGTAAGTATAGTATCATTACCTTCAGACTTGGGTAGGCCGGTGACAAAATCCATGGCTATGTGGGACCAGGGACGGCTGGGAACTGGGAGGGGTAGCAGCAGCCCCGAAGGGGACTGATGGGAGGCTTTGCCCCGAGCACAGGTTGAACAGGCTGCCACAAAAGCCCGAACGTCAGTTTCCATTGAAGGCCACCAAAAATGTCTCCTAAGCAGCGTCAACGTGCGTCTCATCCCAGGGTGACCAGCAAACGGGAGGTGTGAATCCACTGCAACACCTGAGACCGGACCGTCTCGGGAACAAAGAGTAGGTTGGGAGGTCCATCACCCGGTCCCGGGTCCGTGGCAAGTGCAGTCTTCACAAGAGACTCGATCTCCCACTGAACAGCCGCCACGACGCATGAGGAAGGCAGGACTGCCTCAGGCTCGCTGGTCTCCGAAGGGTCAGCAAACTGGCGGGACAAAGCATCTGGTTTAACATTTCTTGACCCCGGTCTGTATGTAAGAATAAAGTTAAACCTACTAAAAAACAGGGCCCATCTGGCTTGGCGTGAGTTGAGTCTCTTAGTGGCTTGGATGTAAGCCAAGTTCTTGTGGTCTGTCCAGACCACAAACGGCAGTTCAGCTCCATCCAGCCAGTGCCGCCATTCTTCCAGTGCTAGCTTGACCGCCAGCAGTTCTCGGTTTCCAACGTCGTAATTCCGTTCTGTGGGTGACAATTTTTTGGAGAAAAAAGCACAGGGGTGAAGCTTTTGGTCAGTGGGGGAGCGCTGGGAGAGGACGGCTCCCACACCTGAGGTCGAGCTTGGAGAAAACTGTGGCGCCATGCAGAGGTTCAAAAGCAGAGTTGATGAGTGGAAGGGGATACTTGTTTTTAACAGTTATGTTGTTTAAACCCCTGAAATCGATACAGGGGCGTAACGACTTGTCCTTCTTTTCCACGAAAAAGAAACCTGCACCCAAAGGAGACGACGAGGGGACGGATTATGCCCGAGACCAGAGAATCACCAATGTACTGCTCCATTGCCTCTCTTTCCGGTCGGGACAGATTGTATAAGCGACTAGAGGGCAAGGGAGCACCAGGAAGCAGTTCAATAGGGCAATCATAAGGCCTATGTGGTGGTAGAGACAGAGCCTTGTCCTTACTGAAAACCTCCCCTAAGTCATGGTATTCTTTGGGGACAGATGACAGATCAAGAGGAGCTGAGGGATGAGTTGGGTTACACTTAGTGGGGGAACCGCTGACCTAAGGCACTCTGAATGGCAGTTAGTGCTCCAACTGAGAATGGTGTGACGTGTCCAATCAATTTGTGGGTTGTGAAGAGCCAACCAGGGGAAGCCAAGGATTAGGGAGGTAGCTGAGCCAGACATAACTCTTAGCTGAATGCTTTCACAATGATTGCCAGAAATCACTAGGGAACGGGGGTGGTTTGATGAGTTATCTCCGCGAGGAGGCACCCATCAAGGGCTGTGACCCGAATGGGGGTAGGTAGTGGCTCCATGGGGATACGAGCTTGTGTAACGAACTGGTGGCTAATAAAGTTGTCTTCTGCACCTGAGTCTATGAGAGCTGAGAGTGGCAGGGAATGACTCTGGAAACGTAAGGTTACAGGTACTTGTAATCGGGGAATGATGGGTTCAGGATCTAACTCTGGGCTCGCAAGTAGACCCACCGTTACGAGCGAGCCTTGTCTTTTGGCCGCTTAGGGCATGTAGCCAGAATGTGTGTGGCGTCTCCACAGTACAGGCACTCACCCGCCTGGAGGCGCCGTTGCCGTTCTGCTGGAGGTAGTCGAGCTCGACCCACTTGCATAGGTTCCTCCTCTGTTCTCGGGATGGAATCAGGAATAAGAAGCTGCCAGCTCCGGGGAGGCGAGACTCGAGTGGTTGAAGGCTGGGGAACTCGTCCTCCTAGATGCGGCCGACCGCCTCTCTCCCGACGCCTCTCCCGCAACCGGTTGTCTAGCTTAATGGACAGGGAAACGAGAGAATGTAAATCATGTGGCTCGTCACGAGCAGCCAGTTCATCCTTAATGGCTTCATTCAAACCGTTTAGAAATGCTCCTTGAAGTGCCACATTGTTCCACTTGGAGCCCGCTGCCAAAGTCCAGAACTCAATAGAGTACTCAGCCACACTGTTAGAACCCTGCCTCAAATTAAAAAGTATCTTGGAGGAATTACCCACATGGTCAGGATGGTCAAAAACAGTCTTCAATTTAGCAGAAAAATCAGCGAAAGTCAATCCAGTCAAAGTTTGATTTGAGCACACAGCCTCAGCCCAAACCAGAGCTCTCCCTCTTAACAGCCCCAGAACATAATGTACCTTAGAGGAATCAGTAGAAAATGACAGTGGTCTCTGCCGAAAAATCAAGTCACACTGAAGCAAAAATCCCGGCACTTGTCCAATTCTCCATTGAACGGTTCAGGCGACGTGACAGGGGTTCCCGGTGGAACGAAGCCTGCATCATGTCCGAGGAACCAACTTGGGGTGCATCAAACTGGGGGTCAGAGAGAGATGGAGAGCTGATAACAGACAATTTAGAGACTTGTGTAGTTAACTGAGTCACCTGGTTCAGCAGTTGATGATCATTTTCCAAAAGAGTCCGAATCAGTTGGTCATGCTGTCCTAGCCACGTTCCTTGAGCCTGGATAGCTTGTTGGAAGCTGTCTTCGTTTGCCCGTGCTGTCTCTCTGTTGGGTCCATGGCCAGATCGTTCTGTTAGGCTATGGTTCAACCCAGCACTCAGAGAAACAAACACGACAAAGGGGAGTGGAAGAAACAAAAATATTTAATAAAAGTAAAAATTGTCTTAGTCCAAAAACAACTGAAGTAAAGGAACAGAGTGGGCTAGTCGGCTCCGGAGGAAGGAGAGGCTGAGGCAGGCAGGCAGGCAGGCAGGCAGGCCGACAGGCAGGAAGGCAGGCAGGTTGGGAGGTATGTCCGAAACTAAAGACAAAACAAATGACAGGTTAAGGAGAGTGGAGAGCCAGGCTGAAGACAAAGACAAAATAACTTTACTGGTGAGCCAAGTTACCGCTCTGGTAAGAACAACGATCTGGCGCCGGTGGAGAGCCATGCCCCGGAATTAGTAGTGCAGGTTGATTAGAGAATAGGATGCAGCTGCGTAGGCAGGAATCACTGGAAACAACCCGCAGCTGCACAGGAGAGGCAGATCCTGAGCACGCCCCCTGATCCACTCCAGACACACCCACATAAAGGGGACAAACACACATACAGATACAACAGACACAGAGGGGACAAAACAAGGAGGAAGGGAAACAGAAAAGGGAGAGACAAGCTGCCCACATAACATTATCCCATGGTCAAAGAAACAAGATGATTTGCCAGATTCCTACCTCACAGTGTAAAGTGTACTGAGTGAAACGACAGTGAAGAAATACCCCAGTCAAGGCCTTGGATCAGATAAGGGATAATTCTGCCTCTTACGTATTTTGTGCCTGTATACCCATGTTTGTTTTGGACAGCATGAAAAACTCTCTCATCTCTCTCTCTCTCTCTCTCTCTCTCTCTCTCTCTCTCTCTCTCTCTCTCTCTCTCTCTCTCTCTCTCTTCTCTCTCTCTCTGCTCTCTTCTCTCTCTCTGTCTCTCTCTCTGTCTCTCTCTCTCGCTCTCTCTCTCTCTCTCTCTCTCTCTCTCTCTCTCTCTCTCTCTCTCTCTCTCTCTCTCTCTCTCTCTCTCTCTATCTCTCTCTCTCTCTCGCTGTCTCTCTGTCTCTCTCTGTCTCTGTCTCTCTCTCATCGCTCTCTCTCTCTCTCTCCATGTTGGTTGCTCTATATCTAAATGAGATGGACAATGTTAACCCACTCAGCAACAAACAAACTATGAAATTATTCCGGATTTAGAAAGGGATACCAACTGATGGTCTACAGCAAAAAGGCTCTACTGTCGTAAGCTGTCACTGCAATGAAATGGCTGAAAAGCAGTGTACTACAACCATTTCCGTTTGAAATGCTGACTAACAGAATCCTTGTGTAAACCATCTATTTTAGTTTGAATCAAGTAACCTGAGTCTGCATTCTCTTACATTGTAGGACCATTTTTCACCTTCTCTGTTCCCTCTCTGCACACCAACCTATGTGCTCTGGAGACCATTTTCCTTGCCCTGTGTTCTTAGTTATTGGCTAGCATGAAGTGGAAAAGCTCTTCTAGTAATTAATGTCCAAAATTATGCAATGGAGGCATTGGAGGAGGAGGAGGGGTCTGGGGGTCTCTACTCTTCAATGAATACCAGATGTCTCCCTGCATGGCCTGGGTCTGGTCTCTCAAGAGTTCAGTTGTTCTCAAACACTTACAGTGGGGTCACCCTGTATACCAAAATTGTGTCCCAAATAGCACCCTATTCCCTACGTAGTGCACTACTTTTGACCAGGATGGGCCCTGGGAATAGGGTGTCCTGGTCAAAAGTAGTGCACTACATAGGGAATAGGGTGTCATTTGGGACGTATCATAAACCCTCTGTAGCCCAGTCCCCCAACAGTCCCCCAGAGCCCTACGCCAGTAAATAATAGCCACCCCTTAATGGTTTACAAGTCTTTCAATAACCATAATACCCTCATGTTGTATGACCTCACAGAGAGGCAGACAGACAGGCTGAGCTGTGCTGGGACAGGAGGGTAGATATGTGCCTGGCGGCAGCGATGCTTTTAAAAACAGTGGACTGTATTTGAACTAAAGCCTTGAACAAATATTGAAGTTCAAAAAATGAAAATGTCTGTCTCTCCAGTTTTCAACACTTCTAAAGACACTTGTGTCTAAAGTGTATGTTGTGGTGTAACCAACGTCTTAATTTAAGATTATTCATTCATTCAGCTGAGCCAGCTAATTCATACAGTACGCAGATTATGTCATAGTAGTCTGTGGTTCTAGTGTAGCGCCTTACTGAAGGCCATGTAAAGGGAAAACCCCACGTACATCTAATGGTAGTTTCTCATAGTATTTGTGATTCGTTGACCAAAGGTAATCCGTTATAATGGAGTAAACAATGAAAATACCTCAGTGCAGACTTTCGTTAATGCTTTCTCCCTTACTAAAGGGGCATCTAAAGAGTGCTATGAACTGTGTGGTTTGAGCCCCGAATGCTGATTGGCTGACATACCACGGGGTATGACAAAACATTTAATTTTTACTGCTCTAATTACGTTGGTAACCTGTTTATAATAGCAATAAGGCACCTCAGGGGTTGCGTCGCACCTAACAACAGCCCTTAGCCGTGGTATATTGGCCATATACCACTCCACCTCGGGCCTTATTGCTTAATTATAGAACTGCAGCATAATGTCAATGTTATGGCCCAAGTCAACCGCGTTGCGATAACACATGAATGCATGCCACACACCAACATCAATAACCAAAGGCCTCTTCAGTAAACAACAAATGCCTCTTCAGTAAACAACAAATGCCTCTTCAGTAAACAACAAATGCCTCTTCAGTAAACAACAAATGCCTCTTCAGTAAACAACAAATGCCTCTTCAGTAAACAACAAATGCCTCTTTAGTAAACAACAAATGCCTCTTTAGTAAACAACAAATGCCTCTTTAGTAAACAACAAATGCCTCTTCAGTAACTAGCAAAAATATATAGACTTAAAAGAGACAGGGTAGATTGTTTTGTCTACTAAAGTAGACAGTGATTCTGGCATTTTGGGGGACTAAAAAGTCCTGGTGACCCCACACCAAGATCCAGGGTTGTGGAGCCAGGTGTGATGGGGTGTGAAGAGAACAATAGGTTTCACACCATCGACTGGCTTGAGACAGCAACTGTGAGGGAGATACTGTTTGTATGTTACTGGAGCAAGACATTGTCCCAGGTCTATAATCATCAATCATCACTTGCTAATTTGTGACTACCAGTATTTACAGTGGCGTGCAAAATTATTCAACCCCCTTGGCATTTTTCCTATTTTGTTGCCTTACAACCTGGAATTAAAATGGATTCTTTGGGGGTTTGTATCATTTGATTTACACAACATGCCTACCACTTTGAAGATGCAAAATATATTTTATTGTGAAACAAACAAGAAATAAGACAAAAAAACCTGAAAACTTGAGCGTGCATAACTATTCACCCCCCAAAGTCAATACTTTGCAGAGCCACCTTTTGCAGCAATTACAGCTGCAAGTCTCTTGGGGTATGTCTCTATAAGCTTGGCACATCTAGCGGTGTTGGGTTTGCGCCAGACATAGCGTTTTCCTTGATGGCCATAAAGCTCAATTTTAGTCTCATCTGACCAGAGTACCTTCTTCCATATGTTTGGGGAGTCTCCCACATGCCTTTTGGCGAACACCAAACGCGTTTGCTTATTTTTTTCTTTAAGCAATGGCTTTTTTCTGGCCACTCTTCCATAAAGCCCAGCTCTGTGGAGTGTACGGCTTAAAGTGGTCCTATGGACAGATACTTCAATCTCCGCTGTGGAGGTTTGCAGTTCCTTCAGGGTTATCTTTGGTCTCTTTCTTGCCTCTCTGATTAATGCCCTCCTTGCCTGGTCCGTGAGTTTTGGTGGGCGGCCCTCTCTTGGCAGGTTTGTTGTGGTGCTGTATTCTTTCAATTTTTTAATAATGGATTTAATGGTGCTCCGTGGGATGTTCAAAGTTTCAGATATTTGTTTATAACCCAACCCTGATCTGTATTTCTCCACAACTTTGTCCCTGACCTGTTTGGAGAGCTCCTTGGTCTTCATGGTGCCGCTTGCTTGGTGGTGCCTCCCGAGTGGCACAATGGTCTAAGGCACTCTCATCGCAGTGCTAGCTGTGCCACTAGAGATCCTGGTTCGAATCCAGGCTCTGTCGTAGCCGGCCGCGACCGGGAGACCCATGGGGTGGCGCACAATTGGCCCAGGGTAGGGGAGGGAATGGCCGGCAGGGATGTAACTCAGCAAAGGGGGTGAATACATATGCACGCAGCACTTTTCCGTTATTTATTTTTTAGATTTTTTTTTAACAAGTTATTTTTTTCATTTCACTTCACCAATTTGGATTATTTTGTGTATGTCCATTACATGAAATCCAAATAAAATCCATTTAAATTACAGGTTGTAATGCATTTCTGGTCCCCTCCGACCGTGTGATGAAAATGTGACTGTCAAAAATGGCACCCTATTCCCTATATAGCGCAGTACTTTTGACCAGGGCGCATAGGGCTAATTTCAAATCAAATCAAATCACATTTTATTTGTCACATACACATGTTTAGCAGATGTTATTGCAGATGTAGCGATATGCTTGTGCTTCTAGCTCCGACAGTGCAGTAATATCTAACAAGTAATATCTAACAATTTCACATCATATACCCTATACACACAAATCTAGTAAGGAATGGAATTTAAGAATATATAGATATATGGACAAGCATGACGGAGCGGCATGAACTGAATATATTATTGGACAAGCAAAGTAGAAAGGCTGAGATGAGAACTGAATCTACTATTGGACAAGCAAAGTAGAAACGCTGAGATGAGAACTGAATCTATTATTGGACAAGCAATGTAGAAACACTGAGATGAGAACTGAATCTACTATTCGGGAAACAGACTGAATCTACTAATTTGGGACACAGACAATGTGACTGTCCTGCTGTCCTGCTGTCCTGCCTTCTGCGGCTGTTGTTGTTACAGTCTCCCTCCCAACCTGTCATACTTTCCTCCTCCTTATCTCTCATCTCCTCTCCTCCTTCCCTCCTTCCTCTACCTCTCCAAGGAGTGCACCTGCCATTGGAGGAGAGGGGGTGCATGAGAGAAAGAGAGAAAGGAAAAGGGGAAAGAAAGAAAGAAAGAAAGAAAGAAAGAAAGAAAGAAAGAAAGAGAAAGAAAGAAAGAAAGAAAGAAAGAAAGAAAGAAAGAAAGAAAGAAAGAAAGAAAGAAAGAAAGAAAGAAAGAAAGAAAGAAAGAAAGAAAGAAAATTGGTAGGGGGTAGAAGAGGAAAATATCCCAGTTAGTGTGTGTGTGAGCTTAGCCGGTGAGATTGTGTTGAGGATCAGTTAGTGTGTGTGTGTGTGTGTGCGTGTGAGGAACAGTGAAAGTGTGAGAGAAAGTGGTGAAAGGTAGAGTGTGAATGTGTGCGAGAGGCTGTGAGAGTGTGTTGCGGCCCTTTGATGTTGGTCTCTTTCTCTCTTTTTCTCTGTGTCGGCTCGTTGTGGATCCAGGACTCCTGCTGGGCATTTATACAAGGCTTAAGACGTCCTCATGCTTCCTATCCGAAACAGTTCTTGCATATATTATGATTATTTTGTAAAGTTTTTGTTAGATTAGGTCTTCGGCAAGGTATTTTTGTTCACTGTTCGTGCACACAAAACATTTTCTTGAGACAAGCCGAAGTTCGGAAGCCGAAGTCTACACCCCTTCGTCTGTGATTAGTCTACAGTAGGGATTCTTCAATGAAGTGTTTGTTGTCGTTCAACGAGATATGACTTGTTTTCATGCAAATGTTTTCACTTGAGAAATACTGCATCAAACACCTTAGTTAGATGTAAAATTGTGTGACTAAGATCTCCTCGGCAAAAACATAACAATTCATTACAGATTTATTGAGTTATCTTAGATTAATTCTGACTATTTCACGGCGTCTCAAAATGGACAAACAGTGCTATGGGCGCTTTTTTCTTGTTTTTCAAGCAAATGTCTTTTAGGGGAGTATGCGAGCACACTTGTTTGGTTCGCCTAGTTCGGCTAGGCGCCAGCCGAACCAAAGCATGCGGAAGGCTTTACCCTGCATATAATACTCACCCTGCTTAGTACTCACCCTGCCAGGCTCAATACGACAGGTTCAATACGACAGGCTTGGTACGACAGGTTCAATACGACAGGCTTGGTACGACAGGTTCAATACGACAGGCTTGGTACGACAGGCTTGGTACGACAGGCTTGGTACGACAGGCTTGGTACGACAGGCTTGGTACGACAGGTTCAATACGACAGGCTTGGTACGACAGGCTTGGTACGACAGGCTTGGTACGACAGGCTTGGTACGACAGGTTCAATACGACAGGCTTGGTACGACAGGTTCAATACGACAGGCTTGGTACGACAGGCTTGGTACGACAGGCTTGGTACGACAGGCTTGGTACGACAGGTTCAATACGACAGGCTTGGTACGACAGGTTCAATACGACAGGCTTGGTACGACAGGCTTGGTACGACAGGCTTGGTACGACAGGCTTGGTACGACAGGCTTGGTACGACAGGCTTGGTACGACAGGTTCAATACGACAGGCTTGGTACGACAGGTTCAATACGACAGGCTTGGTACGACAGGCTTGGTACGACAGGCTTGGTACGACAGGCTTGGTACGACAGGTTCAATACGACAGGCTTGGTACGACAGGTTCAATACGACAGGCTTGGTACGACAGGCTTGGTACGACAGGCTTGGTACGACAGGCTTGGTACGACAGGCTTGGTACGACAGGCTTGGTACGACAGGTTCAATACGACAGGCTTGGTACGACAGGTTCAATACGACAGGCTTGGTACGACAGGCTTGGTACGACAGGCTTGGTACGACAGGCTTGGTACGACAGGTTCAATACGACAGGCTTGGTACGACAGGTTCAATACGACAGGCTTGGTACGACAGGCTTGGTACGACAGGCTTGGTACGACAGGCTTGGTACGACAGGCTTGGTACGACAGGCTTGGTACGACAGTGTCTCAGAGTAGGAGTGCTGATCCAGGGTCTGTCCATATAATCTTATTCATTATAACCTAAAAAACCGAAACTGATCATAGATCAGCACTCCTACTCTGAGGCTGCTCTGCTCCAATATGTTCGCTTCACACAGGCAAGTTCCTCTGCTCATTCTCTCTGCCCGTCTGGTGTTCGTAGAGCAATTATCTTATCAGAGCAAGAGTTTGTACCTACGTTGCTTGTCCAATAGTAGATTCAGTTCTCATCTCAGCCTTTCTACTTTGCTTGTCGAATAGTAGATTCAGGATGTTTTTTAAAATCACTTTGATAGATGTAGAAATATGTTCTTATCTGTGTTGTATCTTGAGTCTATTGTTGTTCTAGGCTCTGCCTGAGTTGGTAGAGGTGTGTGATTTGGGGGTTTGCATGCTAATTCCCCTCACACCTGGTCAAACACTATGGGAATACCTGAGACCCCCATGTATGGCCCGCCTGGTAACAGGCCCATATTGGCATTTCCTCTTAGAATCTCAGACGCTTCCTTCCTTCTCCACACGAGGGAAGCTCTGGCACCTAGCTACCCAGCCGAGTTGGTGTACAGACATGAGAAGGCAGGGATGCAGTTACTGCACTTTCTGAATTGACTAAATGGAAAACTGAATTAACCCCAACCTTGAACCACATGGGGCAACAAGTGCTCTATGGCTGGTGACAGTACGCTTGCTGGGACAGGAACTGTGGGACTGTGGGCCGGGACCCCAGGTCCTATTCCCGGGCGTTTAGCTGGGTTGAGTGTTTCCCCAGCCCCAGTAGCAGGTTTAGCCAACTTGTCTATTTCAGTTGACTTGTTTTGTCCACTTTCAGCTGCCTGGGATGGACAGTTGCGCCACTCTGGCATGTTTATTGATGATTTCTTGAACTTATTAGGTGTCCTTTCCTTTCCACCAGGCCCTAACTAAGTGACAAACAGTCAGTCACCTGCTTTGGTTTAATTTGGTGAAATTTAAGCTTAGTTAGCTTTGACAAAGACCAGTCGGTCGAAACACATCAGCTTTTTGTTTTTAAAAGAGCACAATTGTCACGATCGTTATAGGAACCGGACCAAGGCGCAGCGTGATAGGCGTACATCTTTTAATGAGTACTTTACACTAACAACAAAACGATACGTGAAGTCTAAAGGTTCACCAACACAAACCTATACAGAACAAGATCCCACAATTAACTAGTGCCAACAGGCTGCCTAAGTATGGTTCCCAATCAGAGACAACGAGAATCAGCTGCCTCTGATTGGGAACCACCCTGGCCAACATAGAAAATGCAAACTAGAACAGAACATAGAAAATACAACATAGACACTACACACCCTGGCTCAACATTAAAGAGTCCCCAGAGCCAGGGCGTGACAGTACCCCCCCAAAGGCGCGGACTGCGACCGCGCCAACCAAACTCAAGAGGGTAGGGGCCGGGTGGGCATTCCGCATCGGAGGCGGATCCGGCTCGTGTGACCACCACTCTCTCGCTACCCCCCCGTAGCGCCCCTGGTCTGGTCTGGCCCCGCTGGCCGGAGCTGGACTGGACACCGGTGGAGCGGATTGCTCAGGCTCCGGTGTGGAGCAGCTGACCGGTGCCTGACCAGGCACCGGTGGAACAGGCACGGGCTGTGCCGGACTGACGACGCGCACCACTGGCTTGGTGCGGGGAGCAGGAACAGGCCGGACCGGGCTGGCGACGCGCACCACTGGCTTGGTGCGGGGAGCAGGAACGGGCCGGACCGGGCTGACGACGCGCACCACTGGCTTGGTGCGGGGAGCAGGAACAGGCCGGACCGGGCTGAGGAGACGGACTGGAGGTCTGGAGCGAAGAGCTGACACAACCCGTCCTGGCTGAATGCCTATTTCTACACACTCTGTGTGAGGCATCAGCACAGGACGTACAGGGCTGTGCACTCGTACTGGCACTACAGCATGTGGCACTGGCGCAGGATATCCGGGACCGAGAAGGGGTACTGGAGGCCATGAGCGTTGAGCCGGCACACTCCGTCCTGGCTGCATGCCCACCTTAGCATGACACGTGCGTGGTGCTAGCACAGGACGTACAGGACTGTGCCGGACCACTTGCGGCACAGTACGCAGCTCCGCATAACTCGGAACCTGCCCAGTCTCACGCTGCCTAGCCTGAGTACGAGGAGTTGGCTCTGCTCTACCTCTAGGCTCCGCCAACCTCCCTTCCAGCCCCCCAAACCTGGTGGCCTCCTCTCCTAATCCGCTAATACGTCCTGTAGCTGCCTCCAGCATCCCCATCGTCCATGCCGTGTGCCCCCCCCCAAAAAAACATTTCTTGGGGTTGCCTCTCGCCTGTCCGACGACGAGCCGGTTGGCGCCGCTTCTCCTCTCCTGCCTGGGCATCCTCCCTCATCGCCCTCCGGTAGCGGACGGCCTCCTCCTCCGTGATCTTCCCCCAACCGAGGAGGACATCCACTAGAGTAACCTCGTGTTCCTTACCCGGCGTTTGTTCCTGAACACGCTGCTTGGTCCTGTTTTGGTGGGATCTTCTGTCACGGTCGTTGACAGAAGCGGACCAAGGCGCAGCGTGATAGGCGTACATCTTTTAATGAGTACTTTACACTAACAACAAAACAACAAAACGATACGTGAAGTCTAAAGGTTCACCAAAACAAACCTATACAGAACAAGATCCCACAATTAACTAGTGCCAACAGGCTGCCTAAGTATGGTTCCCAATCAGAGACAACGAGAATCAGCTGCCTCTGATTGGGAACCACCCTGGCCAACATAGAAAACACGAACTAGAACAGAACATAGAAAATACAACATAGACACTACACACCCTGGCTCAACATTAAAGAGTCCCCAGAGCCAGGGCGTGACAACAATGAAATGAACTGAATATATCATTGTTACGGTGACATTTGGATGGTGCTGTCTTTGTTCCTTTGTTGAATGGCTGTTAAGCTGAGTTAAGTCAGCATATGGATGGAATATCTCATATATTTACCACAGCACAATCCTGGGTATCATAGCACGTAAGCACATGCGCTCGCATGCAGAGTTAAAACTGATTTAAGTTGATTATTTATCGATGGTTGTCTCACCGCAACCGTGAAAGAGAGATCTGCTCAGCACATGTGCCGTGTGTGTTGTGTGTTGCGTGTGAGTGGGTGTTGGGGAAGGGATAGGGGTGAGGAAGGGGGAGGATGTTGTGCAATAACAAGGATGTTTGTTCATTATTGGTGGAGATCTGAGGTCCAGGTCCTCATCGTTACGTACCGTAGTGTATTGAACTCTTCCTGGGGTTAAAGGGTCAGGGAGAGGGGCTCAGCCAAGGTTAGGTCATCGTTAGGTACTGTAGTGTATTGAACTCTTCCTGGGGTTAAAGGGTCAGGGAGAGGGGCTCAGCCAAGGTTAGGTCATCGTTAGGTAGCGTAGTGTATTGAACTCTTCCTGGGGTTAAAGGGTCAGGGAGAGGGGCTCAGCCAAGGTTAGGTCATCGTTAGGTACCGTAGTGTATTGAACTCTTCCTGGGGTTAAAGGGTCAGGGAGAGGGGCTCAGCCAAGGTTAGGTCATCGTTAGGTAGCGTAGTGTATTGAACTCTTCCTGGGGTTCAAGGGTCAGGGAGAGAGGCTCAGCCAAGGTTAGGTCATCATTAGGTAGCGTAGTGTCCTAGGCTTAGAACATAAACAGGGAAATATGGATACGGGGAATTTTGCATTATCTAATTATTGTTCCATCCTTATCTTTCACATATTTTGTATATAAGGACGTTTCTAAATTGTATTTAATTCCCAGACATGTTGTATGCTATATCCTTTGGCGCTCCCAACCTCTCTCCTGTGTGTCCTGCTCCAGCCTCTCATTCTGGCTTCCTGTGTGATATACGCCTGCGGGTAGAGCGAACGAGTTAAGCCACACATGCTGTAGCTTGTCAGAGACTAGTGTGTGTGTGTGTGTGTGTGTGTGTGTGTGTGTGTGTGTGTGTGTGTGTGTGTGTGTGTGTGTGTGTGTGTGTGTGTGTGTGTGTGTGTTTCTTAAACACAACGTTTTGTTTGTGAGTTTTATTGCTCAGACAGCATGGTCTCAGCAAACTGTTAAGAACCAGTCAAACATTTACTATCTCCGGTTACAATGGAAAATAAACAGGGACTGTTAGCTTGATAGCTAGGCTAAAGTCTAGAGGAGATGCTTTATTTAATACAACCTATTTTCTCTTCAAATTATCCCTCCTTCCAATAAAGATTGAAGCCTACGTAAAAAGAAATGTATGCACACATGACTGTAAGTCGCTTTGGATAAAAGCGTCTGCTAAATGGCATATTAAAGATTGAAGCCTAGGTGGTCTCTTAAGATAGATCATCAGTTACAAGGAATGATCTAGAAGAACATCTGTAGCATAATATCAACTGTATATACCACAACTACAGTACTAGTTAGTAGATACATGATACTGTATATACCACAACTACAGTACTAGTTAGTAGATACATTATACTGTATATACCACAACTACAGTACTAGTTAGTAGATGCATTATACTGTATATACCACAACTACAGTACTAGTTAGTAGATACATTATACTGTATATACCACAACTACAGTACTAGTTAGTAGATACATTATACTGTATATACCACAACTACAGTACTAGTTAGTAGATACATTATACTGTATATACCACAACTACAGTACTAGTTAGTAGATACATTATACTGTATATACCACAACTACAGTACTAGTTAGTAGATGCATTATACTGTATATACCACAACTACAGTACTAGTTAGTAGATGCATTATACTGTATATACCACAACTACAGTACTAGTTAGTAGATGCATTATACTGTATATACCACAACTACAGTACTAGTTAGTAGATGCATTATACTGTATATACCACAACTACAGTACTAGTTAGTAGATGCATTATACTGTATATACCACAACTACAGTACTAGTTAGTAGATACATTATACTGTATATACCACAACTACAGTACTAGTTAGTAGATACGTTATACTGTATATACCACAACTACAGTACTAGTTAGTAGATAAAGTATACTCTATATACCACAACTACAGTACTAGTTAGTAGATACATTATACTGTATATACCACAACTACAGTACTAGTTAGTAGATACATTATACTGTATATACCACAACTACAGTACTAGTTAGTAGATACATGATACTGTATATACCACAACTACAGTACTAGTTAGTAGATACATTATACTGTATATACCACAACTACAGTACTAGTTAGTAGATGCATTATACTGTATATACCACAACTACAGTACTAGTTAGTAGATACATTATACTGTATATACCACAACTACAGTACTAGTTAGTAGATATATTATACTGTATATACCACAACTACAGTACTAGTTAGTAGATACATTATACTGTATATACCACAACTACAGTACTAGTTAGTAGATACATTATACTGTATATACCACAACTACAGTACTAGTTAGTAGATACATTATACTGTATATACCACAACTACAGTACTAGTTAGTAGATGCATTATACTGTATATACCACAACTACAGTACTAGTTAGTAGATACATTATACTGTATATACCACAACTACAGTACTAGTTAGTAGATGCATTATACTGTATATACCACAACTACAGTACTAGTTAGTAGATACATTATACTGTATATACCGCAACTACAGTACTAGTTAGTAGATGCATTATACTGTATATACCACAACTACAGTACTAGTTAGTAGATGCATTATACTGTATATACCACAACTACAGTACTAGTTAGTAGATGCATGATACTGTATATACCACAACTACAGTACTAGTTAGTAGATACATTATACTGTATATACCACAACTACAGTACTAGTTAGTAGATACATTATACTGTATATACCACAACTACAGTACTAGTTAGTAGATACATTATACTGTATATACCACAACTACAGTACTAGTTAGTAGATACAGTATACTCTATATACCACAACTACAGTACTAGTTAGTAGATACATTATACTGTATATACCACAACTACAGTACTAGTTAGTAGATACATTATACTGTATATACCACAACTACAGTAGTAGTTAGTAGATACATGATACTGTATATACCACAACTACAGTTCTAGTTAGTAGATACAGTATACTCTATATACCACAACTACAGTACTAGTTAGTAGATACATTATACTGTATATACCACAACTACAGTACTAGTTAGTAGATACATTATACTGTATATACCACAACTACAGTACTAGTTAGTAGATACATTATACTGTATATACCACAACTACAGTACTAGTTAGTAGATACATTATACTGTATATACCACAACTACAGTACTAGTTAGTAGATACATTATACTGTATATACCACAACTACAGTACTAGTTAGTAGATACATTATACTGTATATACCACAACTACAGTACTAGTTAGTAGATACAGTATACTGTATATACCACAACTACAGTACTAGTTAGTAGATACATTATACTGTATATACCACAACTACAGTACTAGTTAGTAGATACAGTATACTGTATATACCACAACTACAGTACTAGTTAGTAGATACATGATACTGTATATACCACAACTACAGTACTAGTTAGTAGATACATGATACTGTATATACCACAACTACAGTACTAGTTAGTAGATACATTATACTGTATATACCACAACTACAGTACTAGTTAGTAGATACATTATACTGTATATACCACAACTACAGTACTAGTTAGTAGATACATTAGTGGATAGTTCACTTTTATTACGTTTTACCTTATTTTCCACTTATCTAAGGTGGTGTCAATTAATCCAGTACAGTGAAGCTGTAGACAGACATAATTCATCTGTAGGCTCAGTAGATTAAAGCGTTCACATTTAGCTTGTTATTCCCTTACGGTAGCCCATCAAGAGGACTGTTGGCATGGCTGAGGTGTGTGGGTGTGTGGTTTACCACTGTGTCAGAGGATTGGCCGGGATGGTTTTCACTCCTGTCACCTGTACACACACACACACACACACACACACAAATACGCACACAAACACACGTAAAAGCTCACACACGTACACACACGCACACGCGCACACACACACACACACAAACACACACACTGATCAATAAGGAAGTTGTTTTAACCTCCAGTCCCCATCCCGTCCTCACACACACTCTTCACACAAGAAGAAGTACACACACACAACACACATACTCCACACACACACACACACAAACTCCACACACACTCTTCACCACAGCCCTCAACCCTCAGACAGGGATAATTCACTGCCTCGCCCCTCCCCTCCTCCACAGAAAGAGGAGAGCAAACGGTGTTAACTTGACTTGGAGAGTAGCGTCCTTTCCTCTCCTCAGAACTGACCCAGGGCGTCTGAAGAGATACGGCATAACAGGCTCCCACATTGGCTTTTGTCTGTAAGAAGGGTATTTACATAACCCACATAACCAAGCCACATTGTCTAGCAACCAGCCAGCTGCTGAAGAGGGAGCCTTGTAAAGAGAACAGAGGAGGAGGGTGTGTGTGGGGGAGAAACGTGTGTTAACACTGCCAAAGCAAGTGAAATAGATAATAAACAAAAGGGACATTTATCAATAAATATTAACAGTAAACATTACACTCACAAAAGTTCCAAAAGAATACATATCAAAATTGGATTTGTTTTCGAATTCTTTGTGGGTCTGTGTAATCTGAGGGAAATATGTGTCTCTAATATGGTCATTCATTTGGCAGGAGGTTAGGAAGTGCAGCTCAGTTTCCACCTCATTTTGTGGGCAGTGTGCACATAGCCTGTCTTCCGTGTAGCTCAGTTGGTAGAGCATGGCGTTGTGCACACTGAGCATGGCGTTTGCAACGCCAGAGTTGTGGGTTCGATTCCCACGGGGGGCCAGTATGAAAATGTATGCACTCACTAACTGTAAGTCGCTCTGGATAAGAGCGTCTGCTAAATGACTAAAATGTAAATGCCTACGGTGGCCTTTCTCAATAGCAAGGCTATGCTCACTGAGTCTGTACATTTTGGGTCACGTCTACGTCTACCTCTCTCTCTCTAAGTCTACCTCTCTCCCTCTCCATTCTCTGTGTTTATGTCTGCAGTCTCTGCACAAAGCATTGCTTTTTCACTCTGCGTATGTTTGAAATTATAAGCCGGCCAGTCAGTCATTCAGCCCTCTCCCCAGCGGGTCCGGGAACTCCCCTGTACCTCTCCCTGTTCCCCTCCCTACTCCCCTGTACCTCTCCCTGTTCCCCTCCCTACTCCCCTGTACCTCTCACTGTTCCCCTCCCTACTCCCCTGTACCTCTCACTGTTCCCCTCCCTACTCCCCTGTACCTCTCACTGTACCCCTCCTTACTCCCCTGTACCTCTCACTGTTCCCCTCCCTACTCCCCTGTACCTCTCCCTACTCCCCTGTACCTCTCACTGTTCCCCTCCCTACTCCCCTGTACCTCTCACTGTTCTCCTCCCTACTCCCCTGTACCTCTCACTGTTCTCCTCCCTACTCCCCTGTACCTCTCACTGTTCCCCTCCCTACTCCCCTGTACCTCTCACTGTACCCCACCCTACTCCCCTGTACCTCTCACTGTTCCCCTCCTTACTCCCCTGTACCTCTCACTGTTCTCCTCCCTACTCCCCTGTACCTCTCACTGTACCCCTCCCTACTCCCCTGTATCTCTCACTGTTCCCCTACCTACTCCCCTGTTCCCCTCCCTACTCCCCTCCCCACTCCCCTGTTCCCCTCCCCACTCCCCTGTTCCCCTCCCCACTCCCCTGTTCCCCTCCCTACTCCCCTGTTCCCCTCCCTACTCCCCTGTTCCCCTCCCTACTCCCCTGTACCCCTCCCTACTCCCCTGTTCCCCTCCCTACTCCCCTGTTCCCCTCCCTACCCCACTGTTCCCCTCCCTACTCCCCTGTTCCCCTCCCTACTCCCCTGTTCCCCTCCCTACTCCCCTGTACCTCTCACTGTTCCCCTCCCTACTCCCCTGTACCTCTCACTGTTCCCCTCCCTACTCCACTGTTCCCCTCCCTACTCCACTGTTCCCCTCCCTACTCCACTGTTCCCCTCCCTACTCCCCTGTACTCCCCTCCCTACTCCCCTGTTCCCCTCCCTACTCCCCTGTTCCCCTCCCTACTCCCCTACTCCCCTCCCTACTCCCCTGTTCCCCTCCCTACTCCCCTGTTCCCCTCCCTACTCCCCTGTTCCCCTCCCTACTCCCCTGTTCCCCTCCCTACTCCCCTGTTCCCCTCCCTACTCCCCTGTTCCCCTCCCTACTCCCCTACTCCCCTGTTCCCCTCCCTACTCCCCTGTTCCCCTCCCTACTCCCCTACTCCCCTCCCTACTCCCCTGTACTCCCCTCCCTACTCCCCTGTTCCCCTCCCCCCTCCCCTACTCCCCTCCCTACTCCCCTGTACTCCCCTCCCTACTCCCCTGTTCCCCTCCCTACTCCCCTGTACTCCCCACGGGGTAACAGTCAGTGTTTATTACATTTTACATTTTAGTCACTTATCCAGAGCGACTTACAGTTAGTGAGAGCATACATTTTTCATACTGACCCCCCCATGGGAATCGAACCCACAACCCTGGCGTTGCAAGCGCCATGCTCTACCAACTGAGCTACAGGAGGTCTGTGACACGGCACCATACTATATATACTATACTACATACTGCTGTTCTCACCATTTTCTCCAAATAGACAAAGTCAAGGTGTCCTGATGGTCACTACCATGCTGCTGTTCTCACCATTGTCATGTGGCTGTGAGGCTGCTGTGAGGTTTTGATCAGGGATAGGAGCAGTGGGATAGAGGGGTAGGGTGTGTGGAGAGGTGGTGGGTACTGAGGAGTAGACCTGGGTTCAGATACTACTCAAAATCGTTCAATATACCGTTTGCTCTAGTCTGCCTGGAGTGCCAGATGGGTGGGGTTTACACTCCTGGGAAGTTTCTATGTGTTCCCTCACAACAGGCAAGCTCAATCAAGCAGAGTTGAAGTATTTGAAATAGTTTGAACCCAGGTCAGGAAGGGTGTTGTGGAGGAGTGGTGGTAGTGGTTAGGGAGGTGGTGGTGGTGGGGAGGTGGGGGTGTTAGCTACTATAGTGGCTTTGTAAAGATGGTGTGAAATGGGAGCATCGGTATTGAGGGTCTTGTCTCAGTTGGGGGTCCATTGTGTGTCAGGCTGAGCCCCCACCATGTCCTCCATTCACAGGGCATGGTAGCTCTTCTCTCTCTCTCTCCCTCTCTCTCTCTCTGTCTCTCTCTCTCTGTCTCTCTCTCTCTCTCTCTCTCTCTCTGTCTCTCTCTCTCTCTCTCTGTCTCTCTCTCTCTCTCTCTCTCTCTCTCTCTCTCTCTCTCTCTCTCTCTCTCTCTCTCTCTCTCTCTCTCTCTCTCTCTCTCTCTCTCTCTCTCTCTCTCTCTCTCTCTCTCTCTCTCTCTCTCTCTCTCTCTCTCTCTCTCTCTCTCTCTCTCTCTCTCTCTCTCTCTCTCTCTCTCTCTCTCTCTCTCTCTCTCTCTCTCTCTCTCTGTCTCTCTCTCTCTCTCTCTCTCTCTCTCTCTCTCTCTCTCTCTCTCTCTCTCTCTCTCTCTCTCTCTCTCTCTCTCTCTCTCTGTCTCTCTCTCTCTCTCTCTCTCTCTCTCTCTCTCTCTCTCTCCTCTGTCTCTCTCTCTCTCTCTCTCTCTCTCTCTCTCTCTCTCTCTCTCTCTCTCTCTCTCTCTCTCTCTCTCTCTCTCTCTCTCTCTCTCTGTCTCTCTCTCTCTCTCTCTCTCTCTCTCTCTCTCTCTCTCTCTCTCTCTCTCTCTGCTCTCTCTCTCTCTCTCTGTCTCTCTCTCTCTCTCTCTCTCTCTTCTCTCTCTCTCTCTCTCTCTCTCTCTCTCTGTCTCTCTCTCTCTCTCTCTCTCTCTCTCTCTCTCTCTCTCTCTCTCTCTCTCTCTCTCTCTCTCTCTCTCTCTCTCAATTCAATTTCAATTTCAATTTAAGGGCTTTATTGGCATGGTAAACGTATGTTAACGTTGCCAAAGCAAGTGAAGTAGATAGTAAACAAAAGTGAAATAAACAATAAATATTAACAGTAAACATTACACTCAGAAGTTTCAAAAGAATAAAGACATTTCAAATGTCATATTATGTATAAATACAGCTCTCTCTCTCTCTGTCTCTCTGTCTCTCTCTCTCTCTCTCTCTCTCTCTCTGTCTCTCTCTGTCTCTCTCTCTCAATTCAATTTCAATTCAATTTAAGGGCTTTATTGGCATGGGAAACGTATGTTAACATTGCCAAAGCAAGTGAAGTAGATAGTAAACAAAAGTGAAATAAATATTAACAGTAAACATTACACTCAGAAGTTTCAAAAGAATAAAGACATTTCAAATGTCATATTATGTATATATACAGTGATGTAACAATGTGCAAATAGTTAAAGTACAAATGGGAAAATAAATAAACATAAATATGGGTTGTATTTACAATGGTGTTTGTTCTTCACTGGTTGCCCTTTTCTTGTGGCAACAGGTCACAAATCTTGCAGCTGTGATGGCAAACTGTGGTTTTTCACCCAGTAGATAAGGGAGTTTATCAAAATTGGGTTTGTTTTCGAATTCTTTGTGGATCGCTGTAATCTGAGGGAAATATGTGTCTCTAATATGGTCATACATTTGGCAGGAGGTTAGGAAGTGCAGCTCAGTTTCCACCTCATTTTGTGGGCAGTGTGCACAATTCAATTTCAATTTCAATTTACGGGCTTTATTGGCATGGGAAACGTATGTTAACATTGCCAAAGCAAGTGAAGTAGATAGTAAACAAAAGTGAAATAAACAATAAATATTAACAGTAAACAATACACTCAGCAGTTTCAAAAGAATAAATACATTTCAAATGTCATATTATGTATATATACAGTGTTGTAACAATGTGCAAATACTTAAAGTACAAATGGGAAAATAAATAAACATAAATATGGGTTGTATTTACAATGGCGTTTGTTCTTCACTGGTTGCCCTTTTCTTGTGACAATAAATCTTGCAGCTGTGATTGCACACTGTGTTATTTGAACCAGTAGATATGGGAGTTTATCAAAATTGGGTTTGTTTTTTAATTCTTTGTGGATCTCTGTAATCTGAGGGAAACATGTGTCTCTAATATGGTCATACATTTGGCAGGAGGTTAGGAAGTGCAGCTCAGTTTCCACCTCATTATGTGGGCAGTGTGCACATAGCCTGTCTTCTCTTGAGAGCCAGGTCTGCCTACGACGGCCTTTCTCAATAGCAAGGCTATGCTCACTGAGTCTGTACATAGTCAAAGCTTTCCTTAAGTTTGGTCAGTCACAGTGGTCAGGTATTTTACCACTGTGTACTCTCTGTTTAGGGCCAAATAGTATTCTAGTTTGCTCAGTTCTTTTGTAAATTCTTTCCAATGTGTCAAGTAATTCTCTTTTTGTTTTCTCATGATTTGGTTGGGTCTAATTGTTTTGTTGTCCTGGGGCTCTGTGGGGTCTGGTTGTGTTTGTGAACAGAGCCCCAGGACCAGCTTACTTAGGGGACTCTTCTCCAAGTTCATCTCTCTGTAGGTGATGGCTTTGTTATGGAAGGTTTGGGAATCACTTCCTTTTAAGTGGTTATAGAATTTAACGGCTCTTTTCTGGATGTTGATAATTAGCGGGTATCGGCCTAATTCTGCTCTGCATGCATTATTTGGTGTTTTCCGTTGTACACTGAGGATATTTTTGCAGAGTCTCAATTTGGTGTTTGTCCCATTTTGTGAATTCTTGGTTGGTGAGCGGACCCCAGACCTCACAACCATAAAGGGCAATGGGTTCTATAACTGATTCAAGTATTTTTAGCCAGATCCTAATTGGTATGTCGAATTTTATGTTCCTTTTGATGGCATAGAAGGCCCTTCTTGCCTTGTCTCTCAGATCGTTCACAGCTTTGTGGAAGTTAGCTGTGGCGCTGATGTTTTGGCCGAGGTATGTCTAGTTTTTTGTGTGCTCTAGGGCAACGGTGTCTAGATGGAATTTGTATTTGTGGTCCTGGCAACTGAACCTTTTTGGAACACCATTATTTTTGTCTTACTGAGATTTAC
This sequence comes from Coregonus clupeaformis, assembly GCF_020615455.1. Classification (NCBI taxonomy): domain Eukaryota; kingdom Metazoa; phylum Chordata; class Actinopteri; order Salmoniformes; family Salmonidae; genus Coregonus; species Coregonus clupeaformis. The sequence goes on from NC_059201.1 coordinate 6,030,419, forward strand.
TGTCAGGGCACAGGTCTGACAGAATCTGTTCAGAAGATCTAGGTGCTGCTGTAGTCCCTCCTTGGTTGGTGACAGAAGCACCAGATCATCAGCAAACAGTAGACATTTGACTTCAGATTCTAGTAGGGTGAGGCCGGGTGCTGCAGACTGTTCTAGTGCCCTCGCCAATTCGTTGATATATACAGTGGGGAGAACAAGTATTTGATACACTGATTTTGCAGGTTTTCCTACTTACAAAGCATGTAGAGGTCTGTAATTTTTATCATAGGTACACTTCAACTGTGAGAGACGGAATCTAAAACAAAAATCCAGAAAATCACATTGTATGATTTGTAAGTAATTCATTTGCATTTTATTCCATGACATAAGTATTTCATACATCAGAAAAGCAGAACTTAATATTTGGTACAGAAACCTTTGTTTGCAATTACAGAGATCATACGTTTCCTGTAGGTCTTGACCAGGTTTGCACACACTGCAGCAGGGATTTTGGCCCACTCCTCCATACAGACCTTCTCCAGATCCTTCAGGTTTTGGGGCTGTCGCTGGGCAATACGGACTTTCAGCTCCCTCCAAAGATTTTCTATTGGGTTCAGGTCCGGAGACTGGCTAGGCCACTCCAGGACCTTGAGATGCTTCTTACGGAGCCACTCCTTAGTTGCCCTGGCTGTGTGTTTCGGGTCGTTGTCATGTTGGAAAACCCAGCCACGACCCGTCTTCAATGCTCTTACTGAGGGAAGGAGGTTGTTGGCCAAGATCTCGCGATACATGGCCCCATCCATCCTCCCCTCAATACGGTGCAGTCGTCCTGTCCCCTTTGCAGAAAAGCATCCCCAAAGAATGATGTTTCCACCTCCATGCTGCATGGTTGGGATGGTGTTCTTGGGGTTGTACTCATCCTTCTTCTTCCTCCAAACACGGCGAGTGGAGTTTAGACCAAAAAGCACTATTTTTGTCTCATCAGACCACATGACCTTCTCCCATTCCTCCTCTGGATCATCCAGATGGTCATTGGCAAACTTCAGACGGGCCTGCACATGCGCTGGCTTGAGCAGGGGGACCTTGCGTGCGCTGCAGGATTTTAATCCATGACGGCGTAGTGTGTTACTAATGGTTTTCTTTGAGACTGTGGTCCCAGCTCTCTTCAGGTCATTGACCAGGTCCTGCCGTGTAGTTCTGGGCTGATCCCTCACCTTCCTCATGATCATTGATGCCCCACGAGGTGAGATCTTGCATGGAGCCCCAGACCGAGGGTGATTGACCGTCATCTTGAACTTCTTCCATTTTGTAATAATTGCGCCAACAATTGTTGCCTTCTCACCAAGCTGCTTGCCTATTGTCCTGTAGCCCATCCCAGCCTTGTGCAGGTCTACAATTTTATCCCTGATGTCCTTACACAGCTCTCTGGTCTTGGCCATTGTGGAGAGGTTGGAGTCTGTTTGATTGAGTGTGTGGACAGGTGTCTTTTATACAGGTAACGAGTGGAGAACAGGAGGGCTTCTTAAAGAAAAACTAACAGGTCTGTGAGAGCCGGAATTCTTACTGGTTGGTAGGTGATCGAATACTTATGTCATGCAATAAAATGCAAATTAATTACTTAAAAATCATACAATGTGATTTTCTGGATTTTTGTTTTAGATTCCGTCTCTCACAGTTGAAGTGTACCTATGATAAAAATTACAGACCTCTACATGCTTTGTATGTCGGAAAACCTGCAAAATCGGCAGTGTATCAAATACTTGTTCTCCCCACTGTATGTTGAAAAGGGTGGGGCTTAAACTGCATCCCTGTCTCACCCCACGGCCCTGTGGAAAGAAATGTGAAAGAGCACAGTTAGAAAGATATGGCATATATAAGTAAACTGGATGGACATCATGAAAATGATCGGAGAGGTTGAGGGTAGAGGAAGTTCAGGAGTAAAAACAAACAAAATATAATTATTGTAAAATTGACTGTGTCCATAACATTGATATAGTATGTATAAGCTGGAAGTAGAGGCCTAAGAATTGTTGTTCGCTAGTTTACTCCAATTAGGGAAGGGGTGGTGGGGTTGGAAAGTAATAAAGGGAAAAATAAATTTGGAAAAATTGAATTTTTGGTCTGTATATTTTATCATTTAATTGAGGATACCATCAACACCACAGGCCTTTTGGGGTTGGGGGGTTTGTATTTTGTTCTGTAGTTCATTCAATGTAATTGGAGAATCCAGTGGGTTCTGGTTGTCTTTAATAGTTGATTCTAAGATTTGCATTTGATCATGTATATATTTTTTTTGCTGTTTGTTCTTTGTTATAGGGCCAAAAAGATTGGAGAAGTGGTTTACCCATACATCTCCATTTTGGATAGATAGCTCTTCGTGTTGTTGTTTGTTTAGTGTTTTCCAATTTTCCCAGAAGTGGTTAGAGTCTATGGATTCTTCAATTACATTGAGCTGATTTCTGACATGCTGTTCCTTCTTTTTCCATAGTGTATTTCTGTAGTTCTGCTCAGGTTTTCTGGGTCTCTATCTTTTTGGTTGGATAGGTTTCTACATTTTTTCTTAGGTTTTTGAATTCTTCATCAAACCATTTGACCCCGTTTTGATTGATGGCAGCACACATAGTTATATTACCCCCACACTGTCCAGGGACATTGGTAATTGCCCTCTGTCCTATTACATTTATTCCGTGGCGCCTGGTTTTGGTGAGGTTGAAGCCACCAATTGTGCAAGTTCTCCCACTTAAAAAAGATGAGAGAGGCCTGTAATTTTCATCATAGGTACACGTCAACTATGACAGACAAATTGAGAAAAAAAAATCAAGAAAATCACATTGTAGGATTTTTAATGAATTTATTTGCAAATTATGGTGGAAAATAAGTATTTGGTCACCTACAAACAAGCAAGATTTCTGGCTCTCACAGACCTGTAACTTATTCTTTAAGAGGCTCCTCTGTCCTCCACTCGTTACCTGTATTAATGGCACCTGTTTGAACTTGTTATCAGTATAAAAGACACCTGTCCACAACCTCAAACAGTCACACTCCAAACTCCACTATGGCCAAGACCAAAGAGCTGTCAAAGGACACCAGAAGCAAAATTGTAGACCTGCACCAGGCTGGGAAGACTGAATCTGCAATAGGTAAGCAGCTTGGTTTGAAGAAATCAACTGTGGGAGCAATTATTAGGAAATGGAAGACATACAAGACCACTGATAATCTCCCTCGATCTGGGGCTCCACGCAAGATCTCACCCCGTGGGATCAAAATGATCACAAGAACAGTGAGCAAAAATCCCAGAACCACACGGGGGGACCTAGTGAATGACCTGCAGAGAGCTGACACCAAAGTAACAAAGCCTACCGTCAGTAACACACTACGCCGCCAGGGACTCAAATCCTGCAGTGCCAGACGTGTCCCCCTGCTTAAGCCAGTACATGTCCAGGCCCGTCTGAAGTTTGCTAGAGTGCATTTGGATGATCCAGAAGAGGATTGGGAGAATGTCATATGGTCAGATGAAACCAAAATATAACTTTTTGGTAAAAACTAAACTCGTCGTGTTTGGAGGACAAAGAATGCTGAGTTGCATCCAAAGAACACCATACCTACTGTGAAGCATGGGGGTGGAAACATCATGCTTTGGGGCTGTTTTTGTGCAAAGGGACCAGGACGACTGATCCGTGTAAAGGAAAGAATGAATGGGGCCATGTATCGTGAGATTTTGAGTGAAAACCTCCTTCCATCAGCAAGGGCATTGAAGATGAAACGTGGCTGGGTCTTTCAGCATGACAATGATCCCAAACACACCGCCCGGGCAACGAAGGAGTGGCTTCGTAAGAAGCATTTCAAGATCCTGGAGTGGCCTAGCCAGTCTCCAGATCTCAACCCCATAGAACATCTTTGGAGGGAGTTGAAAGTCTGTGTTGCCCAGCGACAGCCCCAAAACATCACTGCTCTAGAGGAGATCTGCATGGAGGAATGGGCCAAAATACCAGCAACAGTGTGTGAAAACCTTGTGAAGACTTACAGAAAACGTTTGACCTGTGTCATTGCCAACAAAGGGTATATAACAAAGTATTGAGAAACTTTTGTTATTGACGAAATACTTATTTTCCACCATAATTTGCAAATAAATTCATTACAAATCCTACAATGTGATTTTCTGGATTTTTTTTCCAAATTTTGTCTGTCATAGTTGACGTGTACCTATGATGAAAATTACAGGCCTCTCTCATCTTTTTAAGTGGATCTTGCACAATTCGTGGCTGACTAAATACTTTTTTCCCCCACTGTATGTGTCTCTAGTATGGCATCATGAGGAAGGAAAATTATGTGGATATATTGAAGCAACATCTCAAGACATCAGTCAGGAAGTTAAAGCTTGGTTGCAAATGGGTCTTCCAAGTGGACAATGACCCCAAGCATACTTCCAAAGTTGTGGCAAAATGGCTTAAGGACAACAAAGTCAAGGTATTGGAGTGGCCATCACAAAGCCCTGACCTCAATCCTATAGAACATTTGTGGGCAGAACTGAAAAAGCGTGTGCGAGCAAGGAGGCCTACAAACCTGACTCAGTTACACCAGCTCTGTCAGGAATGGGCCAAAATTCACCCCTTATTGTGGGAAGCTTGTGGAAGGCTACCCGAAACGTTTGACCCAAGTTAAACTATTTAAAGGCAATGCTACCAAATACTAATTGCGTGTATGTAAACCTCTGACCCACTGGGAATGTGATGAAATAAATAAAATCTGAAATAAATCATTCTCTCTACTATTATTCTGACATTTCACATTCTTAAAATAAAGTGGTGATCCTAACAGACCTAAGACAGGGAATTTTTTACTAGGATTAAATGTCAGGAATTGTGGAAAAACTGAGTTTAAATGTATTTGGCTAAGTTTTTATCTTTTTTAAAAATCTTTATTTTAACAGGGAAAAACAGACTGAGACCTGGATCTCTTTTATGGCTGTGCCCTGTGTAAACATGTTGACATGTACAGTTTTAGACATACAGACAAGAACATTTCAAACATACAAAACAAAAACACAATTCAACAGAAACAATCACAGACAACATCATATTGATCCTCCATAAAAAAATTTAAATGGGCAAGGGACACCAGAGTGTCTAACTTAAGTTGGATCTGCAGTTTGTTCCATAAATAAGGTGCAAAGGAACTGAAGGCAGTCCTACCCAACTCTGTGGAGACCACAGGAGTCTCTAATGTAATCCACATCTGTGATCTGGTTTTAAAATTAGTATATCTAGTGGAAATTAATGATGATATATATGGAGGTAGTTTTAAAAGAAGTGCTTTATAAATAAACAAGAGAGCATGTTGCTCTCGCCTCACAGATAGAGAGGCCCAACCCACATGTTGATATAGGAAACAGTGATGAGTTTTGTAACTATCACCCGTGATAAACCTGAGTGCACAATGGTAAATAGCAACCAGTGGTTTTAATGTGTTTGCCGATGCATGCATTTAGATAATATCACCATAATCTACAGTGAGGGAAAAAAGTATTTGATCCCCTGCTGATTTTGTACGTTTGCCCACTGACAAAGAAATTATCATTCTATAAGTTTAATGGTAGGTTTATTTGAACAGTGAGAGACAGAATAACAACAAAAAAATCCAGAAATACGCATGTAAAAAATGTTATAAATTAATTTGCATTTTAATGAGGGAAATAAGTATTTGACCCCTCTGCAAAACATGACTTAGTACTTGGTGGAAAAACCCTTGTTGGCAATCACAGAGGTCAGACATTTATTTTAGTTGGCCACCAGGTTTGCACACATCTCAGGTGGGATATTGTCCCACTCCTCTTTGCAGATCTTCTCCAAGCCATTAAGGTTTCTAGCCTGACGTTTGGCAACTCGAACCTTCAGCTCCCTCCACAGATTTTCTATGGGATTAAGGGCTGGAGACTGGCTAGGCCACTCCAGGACCTTAATGTGCTTCTTCTTTAGCCACTCCTTTGTTGCCTTGGCCGTGTGTTTTGGGTCACAGCCATGGCAATAAATCGAGCACACAGCCATGGCAGTAGAATGGCCTTACTGAAGAGCTCAGTGACTTTCAACGTGGTACCGTCATAGGATGCCACCTTTCCAACAAGTTCGTTTGTCAAATTTCTTTCCCTGCTAGAGCTGCCTTGGTCAACTGTAAGTGCTGTTATTGTGAAGTGGAAACGTTGAGGAGGCAATACAAGCTCACAGTAGGGACCGCCCAGTGCTGAAGTGCGTAGGGCGTACTTGTAACACTAACTACCGATTTCCAAACTGCCTCTGGAAGCAACGTCAGCACAATAACTGTTTGTCAGGAGCTTCATGAAATGGGTTTCCATGGCTGAGCAGCCGCACACAAGCCTAAGATCATCATGTGCAATGCCAAGCGTCGGCTGGATTGGTCTAAAGCTTGCCACCATTGGACTCTGGAGCAGTGGAAACCTGTTCTCAGGAGTGATGAATCATGCTTCTCCATCTGGCAGTCCGATGGACAAATCTGGGTTTGGTGGATGCCAGGAGAACGCTACCTCCCCCAATGCATAGTACCAACTGTAAAGTTTGGTGGAGGATGAATAATGGTCTGGGGCAGTTTTTCATAGTTTGGGCTAGGCCCCTTAGTTCCAGTGAAGGGAAATCTTAATGCTACAGCATACAATGACATTCTAGACGATTCTGTGCTTCCAACTTTGTGGCAACAGTTTGGGGAAGGCCCTTTCCTGTTTCAGCAGGACAATGCCCCCGTGCACAAAACGAGGTCCATACAGAAATGGTTGGTCGAGATCAGTGTGGAAGAACTTGACTGGCCTGCACAGAGCTCTGACCTCAAAGGGGGGACCAACTCCATATTAATGCCCATGATTTTGGAATGAGATGTTCGATGAGCAGGTGTCCACATACTTTTGGTCATGTAGTGTATCTGGCAGTAATATTTGCGGTTTCTCTCTCATCCAGAATAATTCACAGCTTTATGTTATTAGTAAATGCACAGAAGTTGGGAATTGATTGCAATATTTTCTTGAAAAAATATTATCTTATTTGGGAGTATTTCTCACAGTAGAGGAAAAAGTGCATCTCTGTCTCTCTCTTCTTTATATATGAAAGGTATTGCCCGCGACAAAGCCTCTACTTTTATTTCCCGACAACCGACCTAGCTACAAAATCTCCTTAGCTATCATACTCTAATTCCACTGATTTCAAAACTCGGTCCTCCAGAAAGTGGAGAGCAACACTTATGCAGTTCTACTACGTGATATCTTAAAAAAAAAAAAAGCAGCATTAGAAAGGATTACCTACACATACTGACCAGCTCATATTATAGACAGAAGCGTGCTACATGGCGGACCAATCCAAACTCATCTCTTGACCTGTCCAGCCCACTCATTATCTCAGCCAATCATGGCTAGCGGGAAGGTTGCAGTCTTTTTCCATGGCTAAACCAACTAGGCTCATAATTTAACAAATATATTTGTATTTTAAATGGCATACAAGTTTGTTATTAAGGCACATGTTCCAGAAGGCATTTCTGCCAAAAAACACATTTTATTTTAAAAAACAGTTTAAGTTCAAATGGTGCTCCTGTGAAGTAGTGACGCGCGACATATGCCTAGTTTCCTGAAACGAGTCACATATTTGGTTAATTCTCTGGCTGGGCAAATAAGTGGAGGGGTTATAGGTCATCTAATCGTTTGCTCATACTGATCAGAAACATTTTTAGCTTGCTATAATGTTGCCTAAATCAAGTGTAGGCCTATTATTTTTTGCTAGATCGTGTAAAGGCAACTCCAAAAGCCTGTGGAGGTTGTGAAATGAACACGAGACTCACATGCTTTTAAGAATATAGATTGCTATTATTTTCAATCGGTATCGCGATGAAGATACTCTCATTGTGAGACCCTACGACCTACGACCTACGACCTACGACCTAACAAAGCAGAGTAATGAAACGTGGATTTTTTTATATGACAGCGGTTACACACGCTGCCGTGACGCAAGTTGTGTGGGAAAAATATTATTTCTATTTTATTTATTCTATTTTATTTCATTTTATTCTTAGCCCACTCTAAAATATATGTGTGTTGACTGTGATCAGGGTAGCCTAAGGTGTATCTTGTCTGTTTAAAGAACAAAATAACTATTGATTTCCTGTGCATGGCGCAGCCATGTTGCCCATAGGCTGCTTTAGAACAGTAACATGATGAAACTCAAAATATTCCATTATTTTGAAAATAAATTGTATTGGTCTTATAATGTTTCTTAGGACCTGCATGAAATAAATGAATAATGGATTTCTTTGTGATGGTATATATTCAATTATTTTATTTGTAAAAAAATCTACTCCCACTCCTAAACTTGCACGGGAGATATAAAAGGTAAAAATGGGACTGTAGAAATGTTGCTCTAAAAAACATTGCCTGATTATTATTATTTTTTTACAGGCAACATAAAGTGTGTCTGTAAAGGATATTACTCTCGTTCAGGATTCACACCCTACCTGCTAAGCCACAAACACACCACCATCAGACTCACTTTGTAAACAGGCAGGAGTCACAGAGTCACGACTTCCGCCGAGGCTGCCTCCCCTCCTTGTTCGGGCAGGCTTCGGCGTTCGTCGTCACCGGCCTTCTAGCCACTGCCGCTCCATATCTCATCATTCCATTTGTCTTGTCTTGTCAATTACACACACCTGGTTCATATCCCCTCATTAGTCCGTGTATAAGTGTTCCCTCTGGCCCCCTTGTCCTTGTGGGTGATTGTTTATTGTGAGAGTAGTGTAGCTCGGTGGAGCTACTCTCCCTTTGTATTGCCGGGGTAGATAGTTTCCCCTGTGCCTGTATATTGTTGGAGTATCCCGTACCGTGTATTGCCAGGGTAGATAGTTTCCCCTGTGCCTGTATATTGTTGGAGTATCCCGTACCGTGTATTGCCGGGGTAGATAGTTTCCCCTGTGCCTGTTTTCGTTTGTTGCTATCCAGCGCAATTGTGTACGACGGAATAAACTCTGTATTCTGTGATTTACCCTCCTGCACCTGACTCCTTCTATCACACTCATCACACACAGTTTAACACCACACTTTCTCTATGACACTTGCAGTCGCTCAGCAGTCTGCCATTGTCCCATTTGCCAGTTTTTACACATTACATAATTGGGCCTTGAGTTTTTACTGAGCAGGTGACGTAGTCAGGGAAATCCCAGGACCCTATTATGTCATGGCTATTTGCAATGGAAATGTAAGTATATTTGTTGGATCAGGTAGCTAGGTTTAACCTGTGTCACTCAACAGGTGGTTGAGTGAATTCTCACTTCCTATCAAAAAGCCGGATAGGATAGGTGTCATAGATCCCTAGCTTTTCTCTTAGCCACTTACGTCTGCAGGCAATAGCAGTGCACTTGAATGTGTGTGTTTGGGAGATTGCAGGACAGTCGGGTGTGTGTACATACACGTATTTGCACAGTGTTATCCAGTTTGTGTAGGGCCAACAGCAGTGTTATCCAGTTTGTGTAGGGCCAACAGCAGTCGTGCGATTGTCAATACTAGAAGTCTATTTAAAAAAAAGAAGCTCATTGACAAAGAGTGAACAAACAGCTGGGGGTTTGCTCAGGATTTCCTAACAAACACTCGACAAGGAGAGAGAGTCAGATGGAGGGAGAGAGAGAGAGTCAGCATGGAGGGAGAGAGAGAGAGCCAGATGGAGGGAGAGAGAGAGAGGCAGCATGGAGGGAGAGAGAGAGAGTCAGATGGAGGGAGAGAGAGAGAGAGAGAGTCAGATGGAGGGAGAGAGAGAGAGAGTCAGATGGAGGGAGAGAGAGAGAGTCAGCATGGAGGGAGAGAGAGAGAGAGTCAGCATGGAGGGAGAGAGAGAGAGGCAGCATGGAGGGAGAGAGAGAGAGTCAGATGGAGGGAGAGAGAGAGAGAGGCAGCATGGAGGGAGAGAGAGAGAGAGGCAGCATGGAGGGAGAGAGAGAGAGAGAGAGCCAGATGGAGGGAGAGAGAGAGAGGCAGCATGGAGGGAGAGAGAGAGGCAGCATGGAGGGAGAGAGAGAGAGCCAGATGGAGGGAGAGAGAGAGAGCCAGATGGAGGGAGAGAGAGAGAGAGGCAGCATGGAGGGAGAGAGAGAGAGTCAGATGGAGGGAGAGAGAGAGAGGCAGCATGGAGGGAGAGAGAGAGAGTCAGCATGGAGGGAGAGAGAGAGGCAGCATGGAGGGAGAGAGAGAGGCAGCATGGAGGGAGAGAGAGAGAGAGAGAGAGAGCCAGATGGAGGGAGAGAGAGAGAGAGTCAGATGGAGGGAGAGAGAGAGGCAGCATGGAGGGAGAGAGAGAGAGGCAGCATGGAGGGAGAGAGAGAGAGAGAGAGAGAGCCAGATGGAGGGAGAGAGAGAGAGAGTCAGATGGAGGGAGAGAGAGAGAGGCAGCATGGAGGGAGAGAGAGAGAGAGTCAGCATGGAGGGAGAGAGAGAGAGGCAGATGGAGGGAGAGAGAGAGAGGCAGATGGAGGGAGAGAGAGAGAGGCAGGATGGAGGGAGAGAGAGAGAGAGGCAGCATGGAGGGAGAGAGAGAGAGGCAGCATGGAGGGAGAGAGAGAGAGGCAGATGGAGGGAGAGAGAGAGAGGCAGGATGGAGGGAGAGAGAGAGAGAGGCAGCATGGAGGGAGAGAGAGAGAGGCAGATGGAGGGAGAGAGAGAGAGGCAGCATGGAGGGAGAGAGAGAGAGAGGCAGATGGAGGGAGAGAGAGAGAGAGTCAGCATGGAGGGAGAGAGAGAGAGGCAGCATGGAGGGAGAGAGAGAGAGCCAGATGGAGGGAGAGAGAGAGAGCCAGATGGAGGGAGAGAGAGAGAGCCAGGTGGAGGGAGAGAGAGAGAGCCAGATGGAGGGAGAGAGAGAGAGTCAGCATGGAGGGAGAGAGAGAGAGAGTCAGCATGGAGGGAGAGAGAGAGAGGCAGCATGGAGGGAGAGAGAGAGAGAGAGAGAGAGCTAGATGGAGGGAGTGAGAGAGAGTCAGATGGAGGGAGAGAGAGAGAGGCAGCATGGAGGGAGAGAGAGAGAGTCAGATGGAGGGAGAGAGAGAGAGGCAGGATGGAGGGAGAGAGAGAGAGGCAGATGGAGGGAGAGAGAGAGGCAGGATGGAGGGAGAGAGAGAGAGGCAGATGGAGGGAGAGAGAGAGAGGCAGGATGGAGGGAGAGAGAGAGAGAGGCAGCATGGAGGGAGAGAGAGAGGCAGATGGAGGGAGAGAGAGAGAGGCAGCATGGAAGGAGAGAGAGAGAGAGGCAGATGGAGGGAGAGAGAGAGAGAGTCAGCATGGAGGGAGAGAGAGAGAGGCAGCATGGAGGGAGAGAGAGAGGCAGCATGGAGGGAGAGAGAGAGAGCCAGATGGAGGGAGAGAGAGAGAGCCAGATGGAGGGAGAGAGAGAGAGAGGCAGCATGGAGGGAGAGAGAGAGAGGCAGATGGAGGGAGAGAGAGAGAGAGGCAGCATGGAGGGAGAGAGAGAGAGGCAGATGGAGGGAGAGAGAGAGAGCCAGATGGAGGGAGAGAGAGAGAGCCAGATGGAGGGAGAGAGAGAGAGTCAGCATGGAGGGAGAGAGAGAGAGAGTCAGCATGGAGGGAGAGAGAGAGAGTCAGATGGAGGGAGAGAGAGAGAGTCAGATGGAGGGAGAGAGAGAGAGGCAGCATGGAAGGAGAGAGAGAACGTGGTAGAGAGAGAGTTGGAGCCTTTGATGGAGAGAGAGAGCAGCCGACAGGATCTGACTTAGGTTGCGTCCCGATTCTCTACCCTTCACCCAAAGAGTGCACTTGCAAACAGAAGATCTGTCCTGAGGACGAGGCTACTTTGTACTACCAGGGATTGTTGGCATGGTGTCAGGTGGTTGTTGTGTGACAGCAGCAAATGTTACTGCTCTACTCTGATCTATTGGTTGGGCTGAGGACAGGACAGGACAGAGAGAGAGAGAGAGGATGTGAAAGGAACGTGGCGCCTCGTAACAAGTGCGACAGTTTGGCTGAGTGGAGTGAAGTAATGCCCCCCATCCTAGGAAGTCAACAGAAGTGGTTTGGTCCGGCCCCTGGTCTCCTGGGATAAACCACTACAATAGGGGGTGTCAGGGTTAGAATGCTATAGCTCTTATGCAAACAGAGAGTTCTTGAATGAAGGGGGCATTCAAAAAATTATCTCTCTTCAGTCTCCGCTGTCAGATTATGTCCGTCACTTTCCCTCCTTGTTTGAGACAGATTTAGTCCATTGTTGTGTTAAACCTGGATCATTATTTAATGGTGGTATATGTTATTATCTGAGGAGGGAAATTATGTGCATCATGGTCTCATGTTGAGGAGCAGAGAGGAAAGGAGAGTTACAGTGACGATATGGGATGAGTGGGGAGACTCAAGAGAGAGAGACAGAGAGAGAGAGAGAGAAAGGGGGACTCAGTCTAGAGAGAGAGAGGGTGATTAAAATTCATCCCACGGTGCAAACAAAAGGAGGAATGAAAAAAGAGAGAATGCAGCAGGAGAGAGAGAGGGAGAGAGTGGAGAGGGGGGAAAAAGATTTAGGTAAAGAAAAGATTGTAAGCCTCCCTTGTAACCCTGCGGATCCCTGAACAGCTCCCCCTAAATCACAGCCCTTTGACTCACGACACAATTACCTCCGTACACAACGGAAGAGAGGAGGAGAGGAGAGGAGGGGAGAGGAGAAGGAGAATGGATGGATGAAGAGGGAGGGAGGGAGGGAGGGAGGGAGGGCGAGAACATTTATTATTCTGCAGGCCTTCCCTTGTTCCCAAAGTTCTTTCCTGAGCAGGAGGTCAACAATCGACTCGATTACTAGACAAACTTCCCAAGGGCCCTACACACCACTCACAGCAGCCCCCGTCCCCTCTTGGGCCCTACACACCACTCGCAGCAGCCCCTGGGCTCTTTGGACCACTGTAGATTTCTCCTTTATTGACGAGCCGGGTCCTTGGGGGTAAATGTTTGGCCCTCTTCAGGTGCCCCTGCCTGGCCGTCGCTCTCTCTGCGCTGGCTACAGACTCCACTCGTCCTCTCGTTATAGTTGAACCTTTTCAGCTGCTGAATGATTCTGCTGTCCCTCCTTTTCTTTCTGAAGAGCTGCAGGGAGAGAGGAAGAGAGAGAGAGAGATGGAGTAGAGAGAGTCCCCTCTCTTTGTCTGTCTTTCTCATAGCTAATGAATAGGAGACGGTGGATGACCAAAAATGATTTTTTTCATCACACAGGTGACATTCCTCTTTTGTTTTATTCATGGTTTTTCTTCATCTTGTATCTTGTGGAACTTTTATTGAGTAAAGGAATTAGTTATGACTCAATAGCACCTGTGACTGTCTGTGTCCCATCCAGCACTTTATATATAAGATTTACCTTACCATGCTTTACTGAAAGCAAATACCACCAATATGGTTGTGTGGCAATAAATGAATCTGAATGTAAAATGATGGAGAAATATAATTTAGCTGCTGCTTCTCTCAGAAACCATGTGACTGGGCGAGTCAATGAGGTGAACACAGCTGTGGGAGGGGATGTCCAGTGCTGATGACCCTACATTGATAAGGTCAGACAACACAGTGAGGAATGGCCACCAACAATAGACCTCAGTCTCCCATGTCACTCAAAGGGACTGGTCAAGCATAGCATAGGTCATAGGACGACCGCTCCTCTGTGCTCTTCCTGTCTCTCTCTCTCTCTCTCTCTCTCTCTCTCTCTCTCTTTCTCTCGCTCTCTCTCTCTCTCTCTCTCTCTCTCTCTCTCTCTCTCTCTTTCTCTCGCTCTCTCTCTCTGTCGCTCTCTCTCTCTCTCTCTCTCTCTCTCTCTCTCTCTCTCTCTCTCTCTCTCTCTCTCTCTCTCTCTCTCTTTCTCTCGCTCTCTCTCTCTGTCGCTCTCTCTCTCTCTCTCTCTGTCGCTCTCTCTCTCTCTCTCTCTCTCTCTCTCTCTCTCTCTCTCTCTCTCTCTCTCTCTCTCTCTCTCTCTCTCTCTCTCTCTCTCTCTCTCTCTCTTCTTCTCTCTCTCTCTCCCTATGGATGCCACACACAGTCATTGACTCACCCATACTCTGCTGCATAGCTAGCAGCTCTACTCGCAGACAGATTATTTACATTTAATGTTAAGCGCTCTGCTTGTTCCTTTCAGACCGCTGGAAGCACAAAAAGGGAACATTTGTAATTTCTACTCCTTTACATTTTGGACGTCAGAGATGTACCTGTGTGTGCGTGTGTGTGTATGTGTGTTTGTGTTGTCGGTATGCCTGTGTATGTGTGTGTGTGTGTTTGTGTGTGCAAGTCAGTGTGTGTATGTGGTGTGTATGTGTGTGCATTTATTATTTCCATGTGTTGTCCAGCTCTAATAGTTCATTTGTCAGTTAGTTGTTGACGAGGACTATCTATCCCCATTCTCTATACTTTCTGTTGATTGATGTGCTGCTCTATCCCCCACCCCTGTTCTCTGCCAGCACCCTGCACCCTGCGCTTGACTGACTAACACTTGGACATTAGAGATTTGGAATTTAGAATTGGGAATCTTTCAAAAGAAACTCAGAGAAGGAGCTTCTCTTCTCTCATAGTCCTAGTCGGTATTAGATAGAACGTCGCGGCCCTGCCCGCCTGTGGGGGGGAAACAAACTGTGGTTACCTAGGTTACCCCATTGGCTCACAGCAAAAACGTCACCTTTTTCAAACACAATTTCCTTGTTGTCTGCTTCTTTTAGTCAATTACAAAACTACATTTAAGAAAATAGTACTTTTCAACATTGCCTGCTCCTGAGCGTTCTCACTACTTAGAAAAACGGAATATTGTAGTGCTTCCCTCATCCCCCTTTTCATGATGGAGATAGACAGCCCAGTGCTAGCTAGCTGTTACGCTAGCCAAGATCAAAAACACAAACAAACGGACTATACAAATCAAATCAAATCAAATCGTATTGGTCACATACACATATTTAGCAGATGTTATTGCGGGTGTAATATGAAATGCTTGTGTTCCTAGCTCCAACAGTGCAGTAGTATCTAACAATTCACAACAATACACACAAATCTAAAAGTAAAATAATGGAATTAAGAAAAATACAAATATTAGGACGAGCAATGTCAGAGTGGCATTGACTAAAATACAGTAGAATAGAGTACAGTATATACATATAAAATGAGTAAAGCAGTATGTAAACATTATTAAAGTAACTAGTGTTCCATTATGAAAGTGACCGGTGATTCCATGTCTATGTACATAGGGCAGCAGCCTCTAAGGTGCAGGGTTGAGTAGCCGGGTGGTAGCCGGCTAGTGATGGCTATTTAACAGTCTGATGGCCTTAAGATAGAAGCTGTTTTTCAGTCTCTCGGTCCCAGCTTTGATGCACCTGTACTGACCTCACCTTCTGGATGATAGCGGAGTGAACAGGCCGTGGGTCGGGTGGTTGATGTCCTTGATGATCTTTTTGGCCTTCCTGTGACATCGGGTGCTATATGTGTCTTGGAGGGCGGGTAGTTTGCCCCCGGTGATACGTTGGGCAGACCGCACCACCCTCTGGAGAGCCCTGCGGTTGCGGGCGGTGCAGTTGCCGTACCAGGCGGTGATACAGCCCGACAGGATGCTCTCAATTGTGCATCTGTAAAATTTGTGAGGGTCTTGGGGGCCAAGCCAAATTTGTTCAGCCTCCTGAGTTTGAAGAGGCGCTGTTGCGCCTTCTTCACCACACTGTCTGTGTGGGTGGACCATTTCAGATCGTCAGTGATGTGTACGCCGAGGAACTTGAAGCTTTTTACCTTCTCCACTGTGGTTCCCGTCGATGTGGATAGGGGCGTGCTCCCTCTGCTGTTTCCTGAAGTCCACGATCAGCTGCTTCGTTTTGTTGACATTGAGGGAGAGGTTATTTTCCTGGCACCACTCCGCCAGGGCCCTCACCTCCTCTCGTCATTGTTGGTAATCAGTTCTACTACTGTTGTGTCGTCTGCAAACTTGATGATTGAGTTGGAGTAGTGGCGGCCACGCAGTCATGGGTGAACAGGGAGTACAGGAGGGGGCTGAGCACGCACCCTTGTGGAGCCCCTGTGTTGAGGATCAGCAAAGTGGAGGTGTTGTTTCCTACCTTCACCACCTGGGGGCGGCCCGTCAGGAAGTCCAGGACCCAGTTGCACAGGGCGGGTTTCAGACCCAGGGCCTCGAGCTTAATGATGAGCTTGGAGGGTACTATGGTGTTGAATGATGAGCTATAGTCAATGAACAGCATTCTTAAATACGTATTCCTCTTGTCCAGATTGGATAGGGCAGTGTGCAGTGCGATGGCGATTGCATCGTCTGTGGATCTATTGGGGCGGTATGCAAATTGAAGTGGGTTTAGGGTGTGAGGTAAGGTAGAGGTGATATGATCCTTAACTAGCCTCTCAAAGCACTTCATGATGACAGAAGTGAGTGCTACGCGATAGTCATTTAGTTCAGGTACCTTTGCTTTCTTGGGTACAGGAACAATGGTGGACATCTTGAAGCAAGTGGGGACAGCAGACTGGGATAGGGAGAGATTGAATATGTCCGTAAACACTCCAGCCAGCAGGTCTGCGCATGCTCTGATGACGCGGCTAGGGATGCTGTCTGGGCCGGCAGCCTTGCGAGGGTTAATACGTTTAAATGTCTTACTCACGTCAGCCACTGAGAACGAGAGCCCACAGTCCTTGGCAGCGGGCCGCGTCGGTGGCTCTGTGTTATCCTCAAAGCGGACAAAGAAGGTGTTTAGGTTGTCCGGGAGCAAGACGTCAGTGTCCGCAACGTGGCTGGTTTTCCCTTTGCAATCCGTGATTGTCTGTAGACCCTGCCACATACGTCACGTGTCTGAGACGTTGAATTACAGCTATACAGCTACAAGTACTGAGTGGAGTTACAAATGGACTATGGTAAACAAGTTAAATGTCTTACCTGTGATGAAATGTTTTCCACACACATAGCTACGTGTAGCCTACTTGGACACCGGGTCCTCCACATTTCCCACTCTCCCACTCTCCCACACAGAATAGCCTGAAGCCACAGGGCTCTTCTCATAGGCTCTATTTCACTACGTTGGACCATTGCGAACCGTATGTTGGGATCTTTTGCCTGGTTACATGTACATTGAACAACACAGCAGCGTTTCGGCATTTTTTGTTATTTCTGTATAATAAAAAATCAACAACGAAGTTGGCTCTTTTACAATGGGGGTCAATGGGAAAGAATGTTTGTTTACCCAAATTTGTAGGCGTTGGTGTGGTCGAGGGGAATTCCGTCTTATGACGTGAATATTGACTAGTATGAGATGTGTTCTGTGTTTACATCTGAAAACTCTACATTTCGTGATAATGCCAGAGAAGCCGTGGTTTGGAGGATATATTGGCACGGGTGTACACTGAGTGTACAAAACATTAGGAACTGCTCTTTCCATGACATAGACTGACCAGGTGAATCCTGGTGAAAGCTATGATCCCTTATAGATTTTTAAGCGGATTTATAATCAAAACTGTTACTAGGCCACTCAGGAACATTCAACGTCGTCTTGGTAAGTATCTCCAGTGTATATTTGGCCTTGTGTTTTAGGTTATTGTCCTGCTGAAAGGTGAATTTGTTTCCCAGTGTCTGTTGGAAAGCAGACTGAACCAGGTTTTCCTCTAGGATTTTGCCTATGCTTAGCTCTATTCAATTAATTTTTATCAACAAAAAAACCCTCTTTAGCCCTTGCCGATGACAAGCATACCCATAACATGATGCAGCCACCACTATGCTTCAAAATATGAAGAGTGGTACTCGGTGACATGTTTTGTTAGATTTGTCCCATACGTAACACTTTGTATTCAGGACATAAAGTGAATTTCTTTGCCACATTATTTGCAGTTTTACTTTAGTGGCTTATTGCAAACAGGATGCATGTTTTGGAATCTTTTATTCTGTACAGGTTTCATTATTTTTACTCTGTCACTTCAGTTAGTATTGCAGAGTAACTACAATTGATTAATCCTCAGTTTTCTCCTATCACAGCCATTAAACTCTAGAACTGTTTAAAGTCACCATTGGCCTCATGGTGAAATCCCTGAGCGGTTTCCTTCCTTTCCAGCAACTGAGTTAGGAAGGACGCCTGTATCTTTACATTTAAGTCATTCACTGATTATACCCTGATGAAGACAGCTTGTCTGTGGAAACGTTGGTTATTAGGATATTAAATTATTGCATCTGAGCTCCTAGAGTGTGCTGATTTCCTTTTCTTTTTCAAGTGTTCTACTCCGTTAGCCAGCACCTCGCCTAAATAGGTGTGCGTTTCTTTCGCCTCTATGGAAAGCAGACTGAACCAAGTTTTCCTCTAGGATTTTGCCTGTGCTTGGCTCTATTCCATTTATTTTTATCCTAAAAAACTCCCCAGTCCTTGCCGATGACAAGCATACCCATAACATGATGCAGCCACCACCATGCTTCAAAATATGAAGAGTGGTACTCAGTGATGTGTGTGTTGGATTTGCCCCAAACATAATGGTTTGTATTCAGGTCAAAAATACAATGTTCTTGCAGTATTACTTTAGAGCCTTATTGCAAACGGGATGCATGTTTTAGAATATTTGTATTCTGTACAGGCTTCATTCTTTTCACTCTGTCATTTCTGTTAGTATTGTGGAGTAACTACACTGTTGATGATCCATCCTCAGCTATCTCCTATCACAGCCATTAAAATCTAACTGTTTTAAAATCACCATTGGCCTCATAGTGAAATCCATGAGCGGTTTCCTTCCTCTCAGGCAACTGAGTTAGGAAGGACGCCTGTATCTTTTTAGTGACTCTGTGTATTGATACACCATCCAATGTGTAATTAATAACTTCACCATGCTCAAAAGGATACTCAATGTCTGCTTTTTATTTATTTTTTATCTACCAATAGGTGCCCTTCTTTGCAAACCATTGGACAACCTCCCTGGTCTTTGTGTTTGTTTCTTTGCTTGAAATTCACTGCTCGACTGAGGGACCTTACAGATAATTGTATGTGTGGGATACAGAAATGAGGAAGTCGTTTAAAAATCATGTTAAACACTATTATTGCACAGAGTCCATTTCATCTTTTCATTTGTAATTAATTTGTAAACATTTGTAAAAACATAATTCCACTTTGACATTATGGGGTATTGTGTGTAGATCAGTGACACAGGAATAATGGGCTGGGGCTGTTTTTCATGGTTTGGGCTAGGCCCCTCAGTTCCAGTGAAGGGAAATCTTTACGCTACAGCATACAATGACATTCTAGACGATTCTGTGCTTCCAACTTTGTGGCAACAGTTTGGGGAAGGCCCTTTCCTGTTTCAACATGACAATTCCCCCATGCACAAAGTGAGGTCCATACAGAAATGGTTTGTCGAGATCGGTGTGGAAGAGCTTGACTGGCCTGCACAGGGCCCTGACCTCAACCCCATCCAACACCTTTGGGATGAATTGGAACGCCGACTGCGAGCCAGGCCTAATCGCCCAACATCAGTGCCCGACCTCACTAATGCTCTTGTGGCTGAATGGAAGCAAGTCCCCGTAGCAATGTTCCAACATCTAGTGGAAAGCCTTCACAGAAGAGTGGAGGCTGTTATAGCAGCAAAGGGGGGACCAACTCCATATTAATGCCCATGATTTTAGAATGAGATGTTCGACAAGCAGGTGTCCACATACATTTAGTGATGTAGTGTATAAAGTATGTCGATTTTTATTTTTTATGAGATCATCTTTGAGAACTAGCAATCGCCAAAATAAAAACCAGATAGTCAGGGAGAAACGGCATGGCATGGGGCCCCCATTGATTTTGTTATAATGTATAAGTCACTCAGACAGCTTAAGAACGTGGCATAATACAAGGCAAAATGTGTAGAATTTGGTCGGAGACCACACCACTGGCCACGCCCACTATCTGGGCTAGACAAGAGCTTCTGAGTGTTTAGATCCCATCAACACTGGGCTAGACAAGAGCTTCTCCAAGTTACACTTATCTGGAGAAGTGCAGGTTGCTCTCCGTTCTTGTTCATGATCTCCTTCCTCTGTGAGGACTCAAATACACATGTAAGCACAAACGCACACACACACACACACAGTACACACACACAGTACACACACACACACACACACACAGTACACACACA